>NW_007234682.1:0-7331 GCF_000164805.1 Carlito syrichta
GAGTGCTGGAATTGCAGGTATGAGTCACTGCGCCCACCTCACAAGCACAATTCAATCTCCTATCATGAGCTAGAAAAATGTAAAAGGTGCAACAATGTGTTATTTTGCTTTGAAGGCTGTGTCCAGCATGCCCCAGACTATTAGATCCCTAAAAACTTCAGGGATGTGGCAGACCCCTGGGTAGACATGTGGATAGTCTCTGAGGTCATCAAACTCTCATCCTTTGCTCTGGCTTGCTGATAGCTAGAGATGAGCCTGTCAGGGCTGTTCTTCTCATCAGTGGGTGTCATTGTCATCGTCATCCACTTGCACTTTTTGGCGCATGCTATGCTACTCAGGCATTCAGAGTACTTGCCATTTCTTATTTACCAGGTCTGATGGTCACATTGTCATCGGTAGAACAGATCAATGAATGTCCTGCAGAACATCCAGATCTGTTAGGACTATATTGAGTTGTGCACATGCGCGTGTGCACACACGAACGCACACACACACATACACACACACACACACACACACACACACACACCACGCTCACATACACAGTGAAATAATGTGTCCTGTAGTTGCCCCCTCCCCCCTTTTTTAAGTAGAAGTCTCACTTTGGCTCTCTGGCTGGAGTGCAGTGGCATACTCATGGCCACCATAGCCTCGATCTACTGGGCTCAGGCAATCCTTCCACTTCAGCCTCCCAAGTAACTGGAACCATAGGCACACATAGCCACACCTAGATAATTTTCTGAAAAATTTTTTTTTTTATAGAGATGAGGTCTATGTTGGCCAGGCTGGTTTCAGACTCCTGGGCTTTCAAAGCTCCTGGTGTGAGGACTGCCATAGATCTTCACTGGCTTTCCATTGAGGCAGCTGCCTTCAGTCTTCTGGTCTTCTCCATCATCTATACTAGTATGGATTCCTTGACACACTGGTTGGTCCCCTTTATTGCTTGTCCATGAGGACACTGTGCCCATGAGGTAAGCCCTGTATCTCGGCAGCTGAGGCCCCACTTGCTGCATTTTGATACTGCTGCCTGGTCTTTATGCCTGCATGATTTCAAGGCATAATGCTGGATCAGCCATTCCCAATGCCTGTCATTTCACTGGTACTATGGAGCCCAGCTGAGTAAGTGTCCCCTCCTTTGAGCTCTGGTCTATGAAGAATGGTCACCACTTGCTTCTCAGGGATGTTGGTGCTCCTGTCACCACTGTGGGGCTCACAAGCACTCCTGAGGACACTAGAGAGCAGGTGGATTTTCCCTTCTAAAAAAGGCACATCTCCAAAAGCCCACCTCTGGAATTTTGGGTCCCTGACCCCATGGCTATGTGGCAGTACAAAGTCAATTCTGATTAAAGCTAGGAAAGTTGACCTGGAGTCAGTCTTCATGGGTTATGAGCAAATTAGCCCACAAGACTGAGCTCTTATTCAATGCTAACCTTAAGTTTGGGATTCTCAGAACACTTACACTTCTAATTTGTCACAAATTCAGGGGTTCCCATGATCCTCTCTGGGTGAATATTTTGCTATCATGACTCTCAGAACTCAGAAAACCACTTTATTTTTTTATTATAAAGATTTTTATTATAAAGATGTGGGGTACAATTCAGGGCTAGGTATACAAATGTTGATTATGCAGGTGCCCTTGTGGATGAGGTGTGCCCTCCTCCACTAGCAGTTTCCCTTCACTGCTAATCCCACCTTCCCTCCCTTGACAGTTTCCCACTACTACCCATCACTTATAGTATTATAAATGTTCAAGGTCCACCTATGAATGAGAACATATGGTACTCTGTTGTTTACTCTTTTAAATTTTATTAGCACAGCTGGGTGCAGTGGCTCATGCTTGTAATGCCAGCACTTCGGGAAGCAGAGGCAAGAGGATTGCCTGAGCCCAGGGGTTTGAGACTAGCCTGGGCAACTTGGCGAGACCTCATCTCTGCAATAAATCAGAAAATTAGCTGGGCATGGTGGTGCATGCCTGTAGTTCCAGCTATTCAGAAGGCTGAGTCAGAAGGATCACCTAAGCCCAGCAGGTAGTGTGTGTGTTGGCCATGAGCATGCCACTACACTCCAGCCTGGGTGACAGAGTGAGACTCTACCTCAAAAAAAAATTTTTTTTATCAGCACAAAAAGATGCAAATCAGAACAACAAAAATAGAGGCACACATAGGGTGAGGTCGGGAGGGCCTCAGTGGGAAACTCCCATTGTCTACTTATGGTGGGGGAAGGTTGCAGCCTTCTCCAGGCTACTGTGTCTTTTGTCTCTTGATCAGTAAGTCTTGAGCCTGATGCTCAGCTCTACCTGACATTTGGCTGCAGAAGAGAGTCCCTTCCAACTCTCAAGATTCACTTTCCCTTACTCAGGGATATGTCTGATTCTGTCTTTTAGTCGCTGCAATGCATCAGTGGCACTTGTTAGCAGCCACCCAACCACACACTCCTACTGGTGTCATTTTCCCCACAATGATGGAACCCAGAGACAATGTACCTTCTGTGCATCACCTGTAGCTCAGCTCAGTCACTGAAGTTGAAGTATCACCCCTCTCACACTTGACACGTTCCCAGGGACACGTCAGTCCTCCTACCAGCTGAGATGAGGCATTCCCTGCCATCCTATGAGGACTTGTCCTATCCCAGAAACTATCCTGGTGGTTGGCTTTCTAGGACCACTGCCTGTACCACCTGGTGAGTCATGTTCCCTAGAAGCAGATCAAGAGACATGGGTTTAAGAGGTGTATTGAGGGAATTCTCCAGGGAACCCAGGGGTAGGGCAGCTCAAGAAAACCAGAAAGAATCAGGATTGGCTGGAGACCTGGTTCAGCCTGACCCCAAAGAGGCTCTGGAGAAAACACTGCAGCACAGAGGTGGCCTCACCTTGGTCTCCTTTAGATCTCTGTGCCAGCGGGTCCGTGGCTGCTGTTCTCAGCAAAGGGGGTGAAAAGGACCTCCCCGGCCCAGGTGACTGGGCATTCGCTGAGGGCAAGTCTCTGTATTGAAAAGTCAAATGTAAGGTGGGGAAGGTGGGAACGAGCAGCTTGGGGAAGGGGATCTGAGCAGCACTCCAACAGGATCCACCACCTTGCATAACTGCCTTCATAGAAAAATGCCAAAATGTTCTGTGGTGAGCTGGTCTATGCAGATCTACCTCCAAAGACTGAAGAAGCTGAAGGGTAAAGAAAGGGATGGACCAACCCAATATCCCAGATAGACACCTTGAATGTGAACTTGCCACCAGTAGCCATATATGAAGTGAGATCATGTGGTGGACTCCCCCAGCCCTGACCTCCAAGACTCAGCTCTTGCAGAACACAGGAAGGAATGTGTAGGGCACGTGAAGTGGCCCATTCAGGAGAGGCAAGAATTTGGCTGAGGTCAGGATTTACCGTAAGCAAGTGACAGCAGAAATGTTAGAGGTGGTCCTGGAACTGGCATTCATCAATGTTAACTTGGCTGATTGACATCCAAGGTGAAGTTGCTTTAGCTGACACACTCCTAGCCCCATCCGGCTCTTATAATCTCACGTGCCCTCATCTTCTGCGATGGTCCCTGAGCCCTTGCGGGGGAGGTTGTGGGTGACATGTGCATCATTTTTTTTTCTGCTTTTAAGCAGAGGCCACAGGAACAACATAGATAACAGCAGGTTTTATTGAGTCATCTTCAGGACGCATGATTTTTGTTTTCTTGAAAGAAGTGAAATAATGAGAGACACACAATATTAATAGTAGCAATATAATGCATACAGGGATGAGAATTAAAAGGGAATTTGTATATCAGAAGGAAAACAACAAAAATAACCTATTCCATGGGAAAGCCAACTAAAAGCATCACAGTGAAAATTAAAAGCCATTCTTCTTTAGACATCTGTAACCAGGAAATAATTCAGAGTTTAGTACTAATTTTAGGCAAAAAATAGAAACTAAAAAAAAAAATGGTTAGTGCTAGAATCTAATTATGTGTGTAGTACAGATTTCTTCTGGAACTTGTTTTCTTTCTCCAGTATTCCTATTTTTACAAGGCTAAATCACAACAGGACCAGTTTATTTGCAAAACAAATTTTTGTCTCATTATGCTTGACCTGAGACTTTGCATAAGCTTCACAAGAATAGTGATGGACCACGTAAGCACTTTGAAAGCTGGGTTTGCTGAAATTTTCAACAGGAATTTCAAGCTACACTTTTATTTTTTATTTTTATCAGTAATTTTTATTTTGATATTGTGGGGTACAGTTAAGGGTTAAGTATACAAATATGCTTCGTTCAGGCACCCTTGTTGATAAGGGGTGTTTCCCCATCCCCAGGCAGATATTACTACCATTAATCCCACCTCCCTTCCCCCACAAAGTTTCCCACCATCAGTCCTTTTCTTGTAGTATTACGATAGATGTTCAAGGTCTACTATATGAGTGAGAACATGTGATACTCAGATCTTTGTTTCTGTGAGAGGTCACTCAGCATTATAGACTCTAGTTCCATCCAGGTTGCTGCGAAATTAATGATTTTGTTCTTTTTTTATGGCTACATAGTATTCCGTTGTGTATATGTGCCACATTTTTTTTAATCCAGTCCTCTTTTGATGGACAGCATGGTTGATTCCAGGTTCTTGCTATTGTGAACAATGCTGTGATAAACATACGTGTGCAGGTATCTTTTTCATAGAGTTATTTGAGTTCTTCATTCCCAGTAGGGGGATTGCGGGGTCATATGGGAGGTTGATATTTAGAGCTTTTAGGAATCGCCACACTGTTTTCCACAGAGGTTGCACTAGTTTGCACTCCCACCAACAGTGTAGGGGTGTTCCCTTTTCACCACATCTTTTCCAGCAACTGTTATTTTTTGAGTTGTTGATAATTGCCATTCTGACTGGAGTTAGGTGGTATCTCAGTGTGGTTTTGATTTGCATCTCCCTGATGATTAGTGAGGTTGAGCATTTCTTCATGTGTCTGTTGGCTGCTCAGATGACTTCCTTTGAGAAGTGTCTGTTCATATCTTTTACCTACTTTATAATGGGGTTGTTTGTTTTTCTCTTTTCAGCACGTTTGAATTCCTTGTAGATCCAAGATGTTAAGTCTTTGTCAGACCTAGAGTTGGCAAAGACTTTTTCCCAGTCTGTAGGCTGTCTCCCTGCTCTCTTGATGGTTTCTTTGGCTTTGCAGAAGCTTGTCAGTTTAATAAGGTCCCACTTGTCTATCTTACCTCTTATGGCCCTGTAAGTTTCGGGTTTTGTTCAGGAGTTGGATGCCAGTTCCAATTTCCATGAGAGTATTTCCTTCCTTTTCTAAGGTTCTTATGGTTTGAGGTTTTACATTTAGGTCTCTGATCCATTTGGAGTTAATTTTTGTGTATGGGGATAGATAGGGTTCTTGTTTGAGTCTTCTGCATGTGGTCAGTCAGTTTTCCCAGCACCATTTACTGAATAGGTTCTCCTCTCCCCAGTGGTAGGTGGTGGAGGCTTTGTCAAAGATGAGTTGGTTTAGAACAAACTTCATTTTTAAAAACTCATGGCGAGGAAGCCAGGACAAGAATGTACCTGCAGACTGTGTTTGCACCAATGGAGTGCATTCTTCTCTTTTTGAGGTCTCTCAATAACTTGAGGTTCCTGAACCTATTAGAAAGTGACATTCTTAAGCCATGTACGGTGGCTTATGCCTATAATCCCAGGATTTGGGAGGCTAAGGTGAGAGGATTACTTGAGCCTGCGGGTTTGAGACCAGCCTGGGCTACTTGGCGAGATCTCATTTCTAGTATAAATCCAAAAATTGGCTGGGCATGGTGGCACGTGCATGTAGTTCCAGCTACTTGGAAGGCTGAGGCAGAAGGATCGCCTGAGCACAGCAAGTCAAGGCTATGGTGGCCCAGAGTGTGCCACTGTCCTCCATACTGGGTGACTGAGTGAAACTTCAATTAAAAAAAAGAGAAAGAAAAGAAAGTGATGTTCTTTACTCACTAGCAGGTCAGGAGCTTTGTAAAGGAATCATATAGACCAGTTTTTGTGGGTTGTATCAATTCTTCAATGCATTCACGTGTGAAGACCTGCCATTCCAATTAAAACCTTATGGAGTCACCAGAGTTCCAATATATCCTGTTATAAAATAATTACAGATTCTTATTGAACTTCTGCAAGTAGATATGTTTCCTTAAAATAAGAATATGCACAAATAGCTTCCAAATTTTGGGGACCCTCAAGTGGAGAGAAAGGTAAATTTTGCTCACAAAAGTATTCTTTGCTCAACTGTTGTTAGATATAGTTAAAAGGATAAAAGTTTTTCTTGCTTCTTCCTCAATCTGAGCAGAATTCCTTCCAAATAGGACATTGTCTGTTCACCTTGGACATGCCATTGACCAAATAAAACAGCTCTTTATCAGTTAGGTGAGAGTTGTTTACTGGTCAGTATAGAATCTAGTAGCTTTTTGAGACTGAGCAGGGACTCTTCTTGGAAATCTGCCAGGTCACCCAAGCATGGAAATAAAGAAAAGCCCTGAGTTCTTTCAAGAGAAGTTCTAAGCACCTAGCTAGGCTGAGAATTACATGAACAACTTGATACACAAGAAGGTAATAGTAGCTTAAAACAATAGCCAAGAAGCTAGAGTCTTGAGATTTGTTGTTCCCTCTAGAAACTAAAGATTTCATTTTTTAAGAGACAGGCCCCTGTTCTGTTTCCCAGTTTATGGGCACTGAGATGATCATAGCTCACTGTAGCTTTGAGTTCCTGAGCTCAAGGGATCCTCTGGCCTCTGCTACTTGAGCAGCTGGGAGTACAGGAGTGTGCCACTATGCTTGACTAATTAAAAACAATTTTGTAGACAGAATCTTGTTATGTTCTTTAGGCTGAACTCGAGCTACTAGCCTTTAGTGATTTACTAGCCTTGGCCTTTCAATTAAAGGTTACATCTTAATATATGTTTTGAGAAACCTGGACCCTTGCCAAATGATTCCACTGGTAGGTAGACTTAGATAAAGGGGGAAATTGAAGACTGAACTCTGATAGCTGTTCTTTTTTGTGAATTTATTCCTGAGCAGACTGGAAGAAGTCAGGCCTGCAGGCCACATTCAGCATTCCTTTCTGTTGGCCTCAAGTTTTAGACAAAGCTTCCCTGCCTTAACCAACTGCTCACTGAATCTATCTATAGCCTATAAGCCCCAGTATGATAATGATATCTCACCTTTTTATGTCAACCCAGTGTATAACCTCCATGTGTTGATCTTTGAGCCTGACTGTGTTTTCAGCTTTCCTGAAATTTACCCCTGCCTTTAAAAACCCTTGCAATGCATCAGGAAGGTTGGATCTTAAGTTTGAGCTGCTTGATTCTCCTTGCTTGGAGGCTAGCAAATAAATACAT
>NW_007234683.1:0-6832 GCF_000164805.1 Carlito syrichta
CTCCTGTGATTTGAATGTCCCAGTGACTAGCACTCCTCTGTGATGGGTGTCCCTGTCACTGTCTTTTCTCTATGACAGGTGTCCCAGTGACGCTTACTCCTCTGTGATAGATGCTCCAAGGAGTGAGTCTCCTATAAATAGGTGTCCAAGTGATGGGTCCTTCTTTGTGATGGGTGGCCCAGTGATGGACTCCTCTGAAAACTAATAAAGTATCTAATTATCCTTTGTAATGGGTGCCACAGTGACTAACTTTCCTTTGAGAAAACTACATCAGTGACTGGTTCTCCTACATAATGTTTGCTTTAGTGACTAGTCCTCCTTCTTTATGGGTGCCCCAATGATTGGGACTTTTCAGTGACTAGTGACCTAATGACTGGCCCTCCTCCCTAATGGATACCCTAGTAACTAACTCTCCTCTGTGATGAGAGTGCCACTTACTTGGCTTCCTTCATAATGGGTGTCCCAGTGATTGGTCTTCTTCAATTATAGGTGCCTTAGAGACTGGGCCTCCTCTGTGATGGCTGCTTTAGTGACTTTCCTTCATATATTATGGGAAACCCATTGACAAGACCTCCTCTATAATGAGTGCTCCAATGAATGGCCTCCTCCTGATGGATTCCTCAATGATTGCCCCTTCTCTATGATGGGTGCCACATGAATGGCCCTTTTCTGTAATGGTTGCCCCAATAACTGGCTCTCCACTCTGATGAGTGTGTCAGTGACTATCTTTCCTCTTTGCTTGGTGTCCTTGACTGACCTTTCTCTGTGATCCAAGCCCCAGTGACTGGCTATCCTCTAATTGGTGCTCCTGTGCCTGGTCCTCAACTGTGATGTATTTTCCAGAGACTGCCCCTCCACTGAGATGGGTGTCACAGTAACTAGCCTCTCTTGTGATGGGTACCCCAATTATTGACTTTCCTTTGTGATTAATAATCCAGTGGCTGAATCTCTTCTGTGATGGCTTCTTCTGTGATGTTCCAATTGACTGACATTCCTTCGTAATTGATACCAGAGTGACTGTGCATCTTCTGCAATGGGAGTCTAGGTGACTGGGCCTCCTTCATAATGGGTACCCCAGTGATTATCCCACACCTGTGATTGGTGACTCAGTGATCAATCATCCTCAAAATTGATGCCCCAGTGACTTGCCCTTCTCTGTTTTGGGTTCTCTAGTGACTGGTTCTCCTTTGTAATGGGTGTCCCAGTGATTGACTCGCCTCTGTGATGAGTACTTCAGTAACTGCCTACCTCTATGATGGGTTGCCTAAACTAGTCCTTCTTTTTGATATATGCCTCAGTGTCTACCTGTCCTTTCTGATGCCTGTCCCAGTGACTGTCTTTCTTCTGTGAGGAGTGCCCCGATGACTGGTCAGCTGCTCTGATGAGTTCCCAAGTGAGTGGCCCTCTTCTGTTATTTTTGCCCCAGTGACTGTCCCTCTTTTGTTATGGTAGACCCAGCAAATGGCCCGCCTCTGTGATGGGTGCCCAAGGGACTGGGGATCATCACTGATGGATGTTCCATTTACTGGGCCTCCTCTCTCATTGTTATCTCAGTGGCTGACCGTCCTCTGTTGTAGTTTCCTCAGTGACTGGATTTCTTCTTTCATGGGTGCCCAAGTGACTAGACCTCCTTTGTGACTGACCATCTTCTGTAATGTCTGTCCTAGTAACTGGGCCTCTTCTTATTGGGCACCCCAGTAACTTCCCCTCCCCAATGATAGGTGTCTCAGTAACTGACCCTCCTCTTTGATATGTGCCTCAGTGACTGGGCATTCTCTCTGATGGCTACCCTAGTGAATATGTATCCTCTTTAATGGGTCCCACAGTCACTTGGCCAGCTCTATGAATGATGTCCGTTTGACAGGACCCCCTCTATGGTGGATTCCTTGGCGATTGTTGCTTCTCCCTGTTGGGAAACCCAGACTCTGACTCTCCTCTGTGTTGACAACCTTAATATCTAGCTCTCCTAGTTCTCCTCTGTGATGGTTGCCCCAGGGGTTGCCTTTCCTCTGTGATGGATTCCAAGTGACTGGTTCTTCTCTATAATATGTGCCACAGGGACTGGCATTCTTCTGTGATAGGTGCCTCTGTGACTGGTAATACTGTGATGGGTTTCACAGTGACTGGACCTCATTTGTGATTAGTGTCCAGTGACTAGCCTTCATGTATGAGTGCCCCACTGACAAGTCTTCTTGTGTAATGCATGTCTCAGTGACTGGTCCTCATCCATCTTGGATGCAACAGTGACAGAGCCTACTCTGTGATTGTTGCCCTAGTAATTGACCTTTATATATGATTGGTGTAGCAGTGAGTAGTTCTCTCTGTGATGGGTGTATTAGTTACTGGGCCTCCTGTAAAATGGGTGCCCCTGTGACTAGTGCTCCTGTGATGGAGCCTCAGTTTCTGAACCTACTCCATAATGGGTACCCCAGTGTCTGGCCTTCCTCTCTGAATGGTATCCCAGTGATTTTGCATCCTCCATAATAGGTGTTTCATTAATTGGGTTCCTTTGTAATTGGTTCCCCAGTGATTGGCCCTCATCCAGATTGGGTGTTGCAGTGAATTAGTCCCCTGTATGATAGAGTCCCCAGTGACTGGACTTCCTCTAGAATGGGTGTCCCAGTGACTAACACTCCTCTTTGAGGGGTGTCCCATGACTAGCCAATCTCTGTGATGAATGTCCCAGTGACAGGCCCTCCTCTAATATGGTTGCTCTAGTAACTGTCTCTCCTTAGCGTTAAGATCCCCGTCCTGGTCCTCTTCTGGATGGGTGCCACAGTGACTGGCTCTTTTCTGTGATGACTCTCCAAGTGACTGACCATCCTCTGTGATGGGTGCTTCTGTGAATGTCCTTCTCTATGATAGTGTTTCAGTGTCTGTACTTCTTCTCTAATGCGTGCCCCAGTGACTAGGCTTCGTCCATAATCCTCGCCATGGTGACTAGCCCTTTTGTGTGATGGATGCCACAAGGACAGACTCTTATG
Source organism: Carlito syrichta (assembly GCF_000164805.1). Classification (NCBI taxonomy): domain Eukaryota; kingdom Metazoa; phylum Chordata; class Mammalia; order Primates; family Tarsiidae; genus Carlito; species Carlito syrichta. Next base: position 2,985 of record NW_007234683.1, read on the forward strand.
GATGTTATGGATGCCTCCGTTTTGGGGCCTTCTTCATAATGTGTATGATAGTGACTGACACTTCACTGTGAAGAATGTCCCAGTGACTGGGACTCCTCCATAATATGTGCTCCATTTAATGGCCCTCTTTCATGACTGGTGCCCCAGTGATTGACCCGCATTCAAATTGAGTGTCCCAGTGAATACCTCTCTGATACATGACCAAGTGACTATCTCCTGCTAATGGGTTCCGAAGTGACTATCCCCCTTCTGTGTTTGGTTCCTCTGTGACTGACACGTCTCTGTGATAGGTGCCACAGTGAGTGTACCTCCTCTGTGTTGGTTGCACCTATGAAACACCCTCATCCATAATGGATGCCCAAGTGACAAACCATTCTCTTTGATGGGTGCCCAGGGACTGTGCCTCCTCTATATTGAGTGCCCCTAGAAACAAAGCCCTAGTGTATGAGGGGTGTCCTTATTTCTGGATCACCTTTGTGTTGGATGTCTCAGTAAATGATCCTCCTCTGTGATCAGTGCCCCAGGGGCTAGTTTTTCTCTGTAATCACTGCACCAGTGACTGGATCTCCTACAAAATGTGTACCCTAGTGAAAATCTATTCTCCATTATAGGTTTCTCAGTGACTGGGCCTCCTTAGGTGGGTGGCACAATGACTGACCCTCCTCCTTAATGGGTGCCCTAGTGACTCACCCTCCTCTGTGATGGGTTTCTCAGTAACTGGATTTACCCCATAATGGGTGCCCCAGTGACAGGTCCTCCTCCATTATGTGTGCCACGGTGACAGGTCCTCCTTCATAATTGGTGCCCAAGTGACTGGCGTTCCTCCATAATGGTTACCCCAGTGACTAGCCTCCTCTTTGATCAGTACTCCACTTAATTGGTCACATCCTTAATTGATGTCACATTGTCTGGTACCCCTCTCTAATGGGTGCTGCAGTGAGTGAGCCTCCTTTCCTCCATGACAGGTCCCTTCTCTGTGAGTCATGCCTCATTGATTATCCATCCTCTGTGATCGGTGCTCCAGTGACTTGCTGTATTCTGTAATTGGTGCCCCACTGACTGACCCTCATTTGTGATGTCTCCCCATTTACTGGTCATTTCTGTGATGGGTGCTCTATTGAACAGCTTTCCACTGTTAGTGGTGTCCCAGTGACTGGCCATCTCTGTGATTGGTGTCTTGGTGAATTGCTCTTTTCTTTGATGGTTCTCTCAATGACTGACTCTTCTTCATGATAGTATTCACAGTGATTGACTCTCCTCTGTGATAGATGCACCAGTGACTGGCCCTCATCTTTAATATGTGGTTCAGTGACTGGTCTTCTTCTGTGATGGGTTTCCCAGTGACTGGCTTTCATTTTGATTGGTGCCCCTCATCCTGAATAAATGACCTAGTGACTAGACCTACTCTATTCTGAGTGCCCTAGTGACTGACTTCTCTGAGACTGGTGTCCCCTTGACTGGCTATTCTTTATTATTGTTTCCCAATTGACACAGCCTCCTCCATAATGGGTGCATCAGTAACTGAGCCTCCTTCACAATCGATTCCCCAGTGTCTAGCCCTCCTTCATTATTGATGCACCAGTGAGTTGTCCTCCTTTATGACTAGTGCAAACTTGACTGGCCATCCTGCAAAATAATTGTATGACTATCCCTCCTCTGTCTAGTTTGTTTCAGTGACTGTCTCCCTCTATAATGAGTGACCCAGGGATTGGTCCTACTCTCTTATTGATGCCAGAGTGACTACCCATCCTCTGATGTATGTCCCAGTGACCAGCTCTCATCTATGATGCGTTTCTCTATGATTGGGCTGCCTCTGTTATGGGTGAACTAGTGACTGGTCCTCCTCTCATGGCTGCCCCAGTAACTGCGCATACTCTGTCATGGGTGACTCAGTGACTGTCCCTCCACTGTGATGGGTGCTTCAGTGACTACACCTACTTTGTGATGGGTATCTTAGTATTGGGCCCTTCTCTGTGAAGGGTGGCCCAGTGCCTGGGCCTCTTTCATAATTGAGACTCCAGTGAGTAACCCTCCTGTGTGATGGGTCTACAATAACTAGTCCTCATCTGTGATGAGGTTACCAGACCTCCTCTATTTTGGGTGGCCCAGTGACAAGCCCTTCTTTTTGATAGCATCCCTGTGCCTGGTCCTTCTCTCTGGTTGTTTTCTTAGTGAGTGGCCCTTCATCATATAGGGTGTTTTCCTGACAGACAGTCGTCTATTCTTAGTGCCTCAGTTACAAGCCCTTCTTTATATGTGTGATCCAGAGATTGTCCCCCCTTTGTTATGGGTGCCCCAGTGACTTTGCCTCCTATGTGATCGGGGCTCCAGTGACTATTTCTACTCTATAATCAATGCCACATTGACTGACCCTCATATGTGATGGGTGTACCAGGGACTGGCCTCCTCTGTTATTGGTGCCCCAGTGACTAGCCCTCTATTGTTAGAAGTGTCTCAGTGATTGGACTCCTCAGTGATTGGTATCCTAGTGAATTGCTCTCTTCTGTGATTGGTATCCCAGTAACAGACTTTCTTCTGTGATGGTGGCCTCAGCAATTAACATTCTTCTATCATGGGTGTCCCAGTGACTGTTCCTCATCCATAATGGGTGTCCCAAGGACTGGCCCTTTTCCGCTTTGGCAATCCCAATGACTTGATTTCTTCCATAATTAATCCCCCAGTTACTAGCCCATTTCTGTGATGGGTGTCCCTCTGACTGACACTTCTCCTAAATGTTTGCCACAGTAATTCTCTTTTCTCTGTGATGGCTGTCCCAGTGACTGGCACTCTTCTGTGACAGGTGTCCCAATAATTTGTCCTCCTATATTATGAATGCTCCAGAGTTTGTCTCTTATCTGTGCTGTATGTCCAGTTCTTACTGTCTTCTGTGATGGGTACCAGAGTTACTGGTCCTCTGCTGTGATTGATGTACCAGTGACAAGCCCTTTTCTGTGATGGTGTCTCAGTGACTGGCCTTCTTCTATGCTAGGTGTCTCATGGCTGAGTCTCCTCTGTGATGTTACCCAGGTGACCAGTCTTCCTCTGTGGTGAGTGCCCTGGTTACAATGTCTCCTCCTAATGGGTTCCCTGTTACTGGTTCTTTTCTGTGATAGGTGCCTCAGTGACTGTGTCTTCTCTGTGATGGATTCCCAGGTGACTAGACTTCATCCACAATGGAAGTCCTACAGACTAGCCCTCTTCTATGATGGGTCCCCCAGTGACTTGTTCATTTCTGTAATGGATGTTCAAGTGACCGACTCTCCTCTGTGACAGTTGCCCTAGTTACTGGACCTCCTTGATACTGGCTATCCCTGTGATTTGTCCTCGTCTGAGAGGGTATCCCCAGTGACTGGGCCACCTCCAAAATTGGTGCCACTGTGACAGTCATTCCTTCATTATCTGTACTCTAATGACTGGCTATCTTCTGTGACTGATGCTTTAGAGACTAACACCTCACTATAATGGTTGCCCCTGTGACTAACTTTCCTCTGTGAAGCTTGCCCCAGTGACTGGCCCTCCTCCAAAATGAGTTCCATAGTGTCAGACCTTCCTTTGTTGTGGATGCCAGAATAACAGCCTGCTTCTGCATTGGGTGCACCAGTGACTAGCTCTCCTATGTGAGGGGTGCCGCCTTAACTGGTGTGACTCTGTGAAGGGTGTCTCATTGACAAGCACTTCTCTGTTATGGGTGCTCCTGTGATTGTCCTTCTGCTGAGATGTGCCCCAGTGACTGGTCCTCCTTTGTGAAAATGCCTCAGTGACTGATTCTTCTGTATGAACAGTGCCCCAATGACTACCTTTCCTCTGTTATCAGTGACCTAGCTACAGATGCTCTTTCCTAATGGGTG
>NW_007234684.1:0-10189 GCF_000164805.1 Carlito syrichta
CTTAACTGCCTAGCTACGTAGCTAGCTAGCTAGATAGCCAACTGTCTTAACTAGCTAACTACCCACATAGCTCGCTGGCATGCCAGCTGACTTAAATACCTAGCTACCTAGCTAACCAGCTGGCTAGTTAGCTGACTTAACTAAGTTACTTAACTAGTTAGCTAACTGGCTAGCCAGCTGACTTAACTAGTTGATTACCCAGCAATGTAGCTGGCTAGCCAGTTGATTTAACTCACTGACTTAACTAGCTAGCAAGATATCTTGACTAGCTGACTTGACCAGCTAGCTACCTAGGTATTCAGCTGGCTTAACTAGCTGGCTTCACTAGTTAGCTACCTAGCTAGCTATCTAGCTAGCCAGCTGACTTAACAAGCTGACTTAACTAGCTAGCTAGCTGACATAACTAGCTGACTTATGTTGCTAGCTTCCTAGATAGCCAGCTGATTTAACTAGCTGAAATAACTAGCTAGCCAGATGGATAGCCATCTGACTTAACTAGCTTTTTAAATAGCTCACCAGCTGTATAGCCAACTGAGTAAACGAACTGACTTAATTAGCTAGCCAGCTGGTTGCCAGCTGTCTTAACTTGCTGAAATAACCAGATAGTTAACTGGCTAGCCAGCAGACCCAACTATCTGGCTACAAATGTAGCCAGCTGTAGCCAGCTGACTTACCTAGCTGACTTAATGTAGCAAACTGTAAAGCCAGCTCACTTAACTAGCTACCTACCTACCTAGCCAGCAAGCTAGCAAGCTGAGTTAACTAGCTGACTTGAACAACTACCCTCTGGCTAATAGGCTGACTTATCTAGCTAGCTACCTACGTAGTCAGCTGGCTAGGCAGCTGACTAAACTAGCTGACTTAACCAGCTAGCCAGTTGGCTAGCTGGCTGATTTTACTTGCTGATATCACCAGCTAGATAGATAGATAGCTATCTAGCTGAATTAACTAGCTAGTTACCTCCCTAGCCAGCTGGCAAGCCAGCTATCTTAACTAGATGAATTAACCTACTAGCCAGCTGGCTAGCCAACTGATTTAATTAGCTCACTACCTAGCTTCCAGCTGTCTAGCCTGCTGTCTTAACATGCTGATTTAACTAGCAGCTGCCTAGCTAGAAAGCTGACTTAAATAGTTTACTAACTAGCTAGCTACCTAGCTAGCCAACTATCTTAAATATTTAGCTAACTAGATAGCTACCTAGCTTACAAGGACTTAAATAGTTAGCTGCTTTGCTAGCTAGCTGACTTAACCAGCTAGCTAACTAGTTTGCTTAATTGTTATCTAACATGCTAGCTGGCTGACTTAATCATCTGACTTAACTCGTTAGCTAATGATATGGCTAGCTGACTCAACCAGCTGACTTAACTAGTTAGCTAGCTAGCTGACCATACAGCTAACTTAACTCATTAGCGAACTGCCTAGCTAGCCTACTCAACCAACTGACTCATCCTGTTTTCTAACTAAGTCGCTAGCTGACTCAACAAGCTGACTTAACCCGTTAGTTAACTAGCTAACTACCTGACTCTACCTGCTGGCTTAACCCGTTAGCTAACTAGCTAGCTAGCTGTCTTAAACAGCTGACTTAATTAGAAAGCTGACTTAACTAGCTGACTTAGATAGCTGACTTAAATACTTAACTAGCTCACTTAACTGGCTGACTTAACTAGTTAGCTAGCTGACTTAAATACCTGAAATAAATATTTATATAAACATTTACACAGCTGAATAACGTGTTAACTTAATTAATTAGCTAACTAGTTAGGTAGCAGACTTAAATAGCTGAATGAAATAGTTAGCTAACTAGTGAGCTAGCTGACTTAGTTAGCTCCTTAGATAGCTAGTTATCTATCTGACCTAGCTAGCTGACTTAATATAGTTGGCTAACGAGATAGCTAGCTGACTTAATGAGTTAGATAACTTTTTAAATTGATTGTTTAATGAGTTCACTAGGTGACAACTAGTTGGTTAACTAGTTAGCTAGGTGAATAAACTTGTGGGTGGATGAGTCAGCTGACTATTTAGCTGGTTTAAAATGTTGGGTGACTACTCAGCATACTATTTATCTGGGTTAACTAGTGGACTGACGCATTGGCCCCCTTGTTAACTCGATTAACTAGTTGGCTGACTTGTTTCCTGACCTAAATTCTTGGCTGATTTGTTGGCCGTCTCATTAGTTGAACGAAGTTGTCAGCTGACAAGTTGGCCCCGTAGTTGAACGACTGGTTAGCTGACTTGACTAGTTGGCCGGCTAGTAGGTCGACCAGTTATTTGACTTAACTAGTCGCCTGGAGAGTGAGCTGACAGGTGAGCTGACTTAAATAGTTGGCCAGCGAGTGAACTGACTGTCATCTGAATTAAACAGTCGGCCAGTGAGTGAGCCAACTGGTCAGCTGACTTAACTAGTTGGCTGGTGAGTGAGTCAACTGGTCAGCTGAATTAGCTAGTTGGCTGGTGGGTGAACTGACTGGTCAGATGACTTTAGTCGACTGGTCAGCTGACTTTAGTCGACTGATCGACCAGTGGGCCGATTAGTCAGACTTAACTAGTAGGCCATGGAGCGAGTTGACTGGTGAGCTGACTTAACTAACTGGCTAGCAAAAACGCCAACTTGTTAGCTGATCTGTTGGCCTGTGAGTGAACCAAAAAGTTAGTTGACTTGTTGGCTGACAAGCGAGCTGACTAGTTTGCTTACCAGGTGGCAGGGGAACGAGGCGACTAGTTAGCTGAACTGATGGACAGTGAGCAAGCCCACTAGTTAGGTGGACAGTGGAATAGCCAGCTGGCTTAACTAGCCAGCCACCATGCTGGTCATCCGATTAACCAGCCAGCTTAACTAGCTGGCCACCTAAATTATCAGCCTGCTAACCAGTTGGCTTAACTTGCCAACCAGATAGCTATCCAGTCGGCTAACCAACTGACTTAACTAGTTAACTGAACTACATAGTCATCCGGCTAGCCAGCTGGTTTAACCAGCTAGTCACCTAGCTAGCCAGTCGGTAGCCAGCTAACTTAGCTTACTGACTTAACTAGGTAGCCAGCCAGCTACCCAGCTGACTTAATTAGCTAGCTACCTACATAGCCAGAAGGATAGCCAACTGAATTAACTAGCTGATTTAACCAGCTATCCAGCTGGCCATCCAGCTGATGAAACTAGCAATCTACCTAGCCAGCCAGTTGGCTAGCCACTTGAATTAACTAGCTGACTTAACCAGCTAGACAGCTGGAGCCAGTTGACTTAAGTAGCTGAATTAATTAGCTAGACAGCTGGCTAGCCAGCTGACATAACTAGGTCACTGACTAGCCAGACAGCTGGCTATTCAGCTGAATTAACTAGGTGACTTAAGTAGCTAGCCAGCTGACTTGCCAGCTCTCTTAACTTGCAAGCTACCTAGGCAGCCAGCTGGCTAGTCAGCTAAATTAACTAGGTGACTTAAGTAGCTAGCCAGCTGGCAAGCCAGCTGACTTAACTAGCTGACTTAACTAGATAGCCAGCTGACTAGCCAGCTGACTAAATTGCCTAGCTACCTAGCAAGCCTGAAGTCTATCCAGCTGACTTAACTAGCTGACTTAATGAAGTAGACAGGTGGCAGGCCAGCAGACTTATCTAGCTAGCTACCTAGCTATACAACTGGATAGCCAGCTGACTTAACTAACTGACATAAAAATACACCGGATGGTTAGCCAGCTGACTTACCTAGCTACATACCTATATAGGACACTGGTTTGCCAGCTGTCTTAACGTCCAAACTGCCTAGCTAACCTTCTGGTCAGTGAGCTGACATAACTAGGTGAATTAACTAGCTAGCCAGCTGGCTAGTCAGCTTATTTAACAAGCTAGCTATCCATCTAGACAGCTGTCTAGCCAGCTGACTTAACTAACTGACTTCACTAGCAAGCCACCTGACTTATCTAGCTGACTTAAATAGCTAGCTACCTAGCTATACAGCTGACCTAACTAGGTGACTTCACTAGCTACCTACCTAGCTTGCCAACTGATTTAACTAGCAGATTTAACTAGTTATCTACCTAACTATCATAGAACTAGCTTTCTTAACTAGCTGACTAAGCTAGCTAGCTGATATATCTAGCTGACTTAATTAGCTAGCCACCTAGCTAGCCAGCTGACATAACTAGCTGAAATAACTAGCAAACCAGCTGACTACCCATCTGACATAACAAGCTTTTTAACTAGCTAGTCGGCTGGGTAACCAGCTGAATTAATTAGCTAGATACATACGTAGGCAAGTGGCTAGCCAGCTGACTTAACTTGTTTACTTAACCAACTAGCCAGCTGTCTAGCCAGCTGACTCAACAAGCTGACATAACAATTTAACCAGCTGGCTAGCCATCTGATTTATCTAATGACATCTCTAGCTAGACAGGTGGCTAACCAGGTAACTTAACTAGCTAGCTACCTACATATCCCACTATCTTGCCAGCTGACTTAACTAACTAGCTTCCTAGCTAACCTGCTGGCTAGTGAGCTGACTTAACTAGATGACTTAGCTAGCTAGCAGGCTGGGTAGCCAGCTGACTTAACAAGCTAGCTACTCAGCTAGGCAGCTGGCTAGTCAGCTCACTTAACTAGCTGACTTAACTTTCTAGCCAGCTGACTTAACTAGCTGACATAACTAGCTAGTTACTTAGCTAGCCAGATGAATTTACTATCAGATATAACTAGCTAGATACCTAGTTAGATATCTAGCTAGCTAGCTGACTTAACTAGCTGACTTAAATATCTAGCAGGTGACATAACTAGCTGACTTAGCTAGCTACCTAGCTAGCCAGCTGACTTAACTAGCTGAAATAACTAGCTAGCCAGCTGACTAGCCATCTGACTTAACTAGCCTTTTTACTAGCTAGCAATCTAGCTAGCCAACTGACTTAATGAGGTGACTTAACTAGCTGGCCAACTGGTTAGCCTGGAGACTTAACTAGTTGATTAAGGATCTATGCAACTGGCCAGTCAGGTGACTAAACTAGCTGACTTAACTAGTTATCCAGCTGACTAGGCAGCTGACTTAACTGGCTCTCTAGCCACCTGGATAGTCAGCTGACTTAACTAGCTGACTTAATTAGCTAGCCAGCTGACTAGCCAACTGACTAAACTAGGTTACTACCTAGCCAGCCAGCAGAGTAGCTGGCTGACTTAACTAGCTGTCTTAACTAGCTGACCTGCTTTCCAGCCAGTTGAATTAATTAGCTTGCTTCATAACTTGCCAGCTGGCTATACAGATAAATTAACTAGGTGACTTAACTAGCTAGCCACCTGGCTAGACAACTGATATAACTAGATATTTACCTAGCTAGCAAGCTGGCTATCCAACTGACTTATCTAGCTCTCTACCTCTCTAGCCACCAGGTTAGCAAGCTCACTTAAATAGCTGACTTAATTAGCTAGCTACCTTTCTAGCCAAGTGACTTAACTATGTCACTACCTAGCTAGAGAGCTGGCTAGGCAGCTGATTTAACTAACTGTCTTAACTAATTGACCTGTTTTCTAGCCAGTTGAATATGCTAGCTTGCTACATAGCTAGCCAGCTGGCTATCCAGCTGAATTAACTAGATGAATTATCTAGCTAGCCATCTGTCTAGCCAGCTGACTTAACAAGCAATAAATCTATCTAGCCAGCTGGCTAGTCAGCTGACATATCTGGTGACTTAACTAGCTAGGCAGCTGGCTCAACAGCTGACATAACTAGGAAGCTACCTAGCTAGCCAGCTGGCTAGCCAGATGACTTAACCAACTGAATTAAATAGCTAGCCAGCTGGTTAGCCAGCTGATTAAACTAGCTGACTTAACTAGCTGGCCAGTTGGCTAGCCAGCTGACTTAATTGCCTAGCTAGCTAGCTAGTCAGCAGCCTAACATGCTGACTTAACTAGCTGACTTAATGAAGTAGCCAGCTAGCTAGCCAGCAGACTTAACGAGCTTGCTATCTAGCTTGACAGCTGGAAAGCCTGTTGACTTAACTAGCTGGCATAACTAGATAGCCCGAGTGCTAGCCAGCTGACATAACTAGGTACCTACCTACATAACCCTATGGCTTGCCAGATGACTTAACTACCTATCTACATAGCTAACCTACTGGTCAGCCAGGTGACTTAATTAGGTGACATAACAAGATAGCCAACTGGCTAGCCAACTGACTTAACTAGCTTGCTAAGATGTCAGGCAGCTGGCTAGCCAGCTGACATAACTAACTGACTTAACTAAATAGCCAGCTCACTTAACTAGCTGACTTAGCTATCTAGCTACCTAACTAGCCAGTGGATTTACTAACTGACTTAACTAGCTAGCTACCTAGCTAGAAAACTGGCTGGCCAACTTACTTAAGAAGCTGACATAACCAGATATCCAGCTGGCTGGCCAGCTGAATTAAGTAGCTGACTTAACTAGCTAGCCAGCTGGATGGCCAAGGAATTAACTAGCTGACTTAACCAGCTAGCCAGCTAGTTAGCCATCTGACTTAATTATCTTGCTACCTAGCTAGCCAGCTGGCTAGCCAACTGGCCTAACTAGTTGAATTAACCAATTAGCCAGCTGACTTGACAAGCTCTCTACCTAATTAGCTAGCTGGCTAGACAGCTGAATTTAGTAGCTGACTTGATTAGCTAGCCAGCTGGTTTAGCCAACTGACTTAACTAGTTCACTACCTTTCCAGACAGCTGGATAGCCTGCTGACTTAACTAGCTGACTTAAATGGTTGGCCTGCTTGCTAGAAACCTGAATTAACTGCCTTGCTATATAGCTAGCCAGCTGGCAAGCACGCTGTCTTAACTAGGTTACTTAACTAGCCAGTCATCTGTCTAGCCAGATGACTTAAATAGCAAGCTACCTAACTAACCACCTGGCTAGCCAGCTGACTTCACTGAGTGCCTTAACTAGCTAACCAGCAGGTTAGACAGCTGACTTAACTAAATCTAGCTACCTAGCTAGCCAGCTGTCTAGCCAGCTTACTTAACTAAGTGACTTAACTAGCTAGTCAGCTGGCTAGGAGGCTTACTTAGCTGTCTAGCTACCTTGCTAGACAGCTGGATAGACAGCTGACTTAACTATCTAGCTACCTACATAGCCCGCTGTCTTGCCAGCTGACTTAACAACGTAGTTACCTATCTAATGATCTGGCCAGTGAGATGACTTAACTAGGTTACTTAACTATCTAGCTAACTGGTTATTCAGCTGACTTAACTATCTAGCTACCCAGCTAGGCAGCTGGCTAGCCAGCTGACCTAATTCACTGACTTAACCAGCTAGCAAGTAGATTTAACTGGCTGACTTAACCAGCTAGCTACCTAGCTAGCAAGCTGGATTAACTAGATGTCTTAACTAGCTAGCTACCTAGCTAGCTCTCTAGCTAGCAAGCTGACTTACCTAGCTGACTTAAGCTAGCAAGCTGGCTAGCCAGCTCACTTAACTAGCTAGCTACCTACCTTGCCAGCCGGCTGGCCAGCTGACTTAACCAGCTGTCTTGAACATCTAGTCTGCTAGCAAGTCTACTTATCTAGCTAGCTACCCACCCAGTCAGCTCGTTAGACAGCTGACTAAACTTGCTGACTTAACCAGCTAGCTATTTGGCTAGCCAGCTGAATTAACTCACTGACATCACTAGCTAGCCAGTTAGCTATCTAGCTGCCTTAACTAGCTAGCTCCCTACCATGCCAGTTGGCTTGCAAGCTCTCTTAACTAGCTGAATTAACCAGCTAGTCAGCTGGCTAGTCAACTGACTTAACTAGCTCACTACCTAGCTATCCAGCTGGCTAGCAAGCTGACTTAAATAGTTAGCTAACTAGCTAGCTACCTTGCTAGCCAGCTGACTTAAATAGTTAGCTAACTAGTTAGCTACCGAGCAAACAAGCTGACTTAAATAGCTGCCTAGCTAGCTAGTGGACTTAAACAGCTAGGTAAATAATTAGCTTACTTGTTATCCAACGTGCTAGCTGGGTGACTTAATCATCTGACTTAACTCGTTAGCTCACGAGCTAACTAGCTGACACAACCACCTGACTTAACTCATTAGCTAACTAGTTACTAGCTGACTCATCCAGCTGACTTAACTCGTCAGCTAACAAGCTAGCTCGCCTTCTCAAAAAGCTGACTCACCCGTTTTCTAACTGGCTAGCTAGCTGACTGAATCAGATGACTTAACCCTTTAGTTAACTAGCTAACTACCTGACTCAACCTGTTGGCTTAACCCGTTAGCTCACTAGCAATCTAGCTATCTTAAACAGATGACTAAATTAGAAAGCTGACTTAACTGGCTGACTTAACTAGCTAGCTAGTTGACTAACTACCTGAATTAAATAGTTAACTAACTATTTTACTAGATGAATAGCTAGCTGACTTAACTAATTAGCTAACTAGTTAGGTAGCAGACTTAAGCAACTGACTTAAAGTTAGCTAACTAGGGAGCTAGCTGACTTAGCTATCTGACGTAGTTGGCAAACGAGATAGGTAGCTGACTAATGAGTTAATAATGAGTTAGGTAACTGTTTTAACTAGTTGGTAAATGAGTTAGCTAGCTTACTTAACTATTTGTTTAACGAGTTAGCTAGGTCATTTTACTTGTTGGCTGACGAGTTTGCCTACAACTTAGCTGACTTAACAAGATGGCTGACTACTCAGCCAACTTGGTGTCTGGCTTAACAATTCGACTGACTAGTCAGCCGACTAGTGAGCTGTGTTAAGTAGTTGACGAATGTGTTGTCCCACTAGTTAGCATGGTTAACTAGTTGCCTGCTGGTTTGCTGATATAATTAGTTGACTGATTATTTTGCTGACTAGTTAGCTGACCTAATTAGTCAGCCGACTAGTTGGCTAAGTTAATGTGTCAGCTGACACATTGGTAGAATAGTGGGCCAATTGGTTAGCTGAATTAACTTGTTGGCCATCTTGTCAGCAAAACGGTTAGCTGACTTAACTAATCAGCCAGCGAATGAGCCGTCAGGTGAGCTGAGTTAACTAGACAGCTGGCGATTGGGCTGACTGGTCAACTGACTTAACTAGTCAACTGGCAAGTGAGCCCTCATATCAGCTGTCTTAACTAGTCAGCTGGCGAGTGAGTCGAATGGTCAGCTGACTTAACTAGTCAGCTGGTGAGTGAGCTGACAGGTTAGTTGACTTTAGTCAGCTGACGAGTGTGCTGTCTGTTCAGAAGACTTAACTAGTTGGCTGATGAGTGTGCTGACCAATGAACCGACTTAACTAGTTGGCTGGTGAGTGAGCTGCCTTAACTAGTCTGCTGGCGAGTAAGCCAACTGGTGAGCTGATTTAATTAGTCGGCTGACAAGCAAGGTGAGTAGTTAGCTGCCCTGTTGGCCTGCGAACAAGCCGACACATTAGTTGACCTGGTGGCTGTTGAGTGAGCCGACTAGTTTGCTGACCAGTGGTTAGGTGAGCAAGTCGACTATTTAGCTTACCTTATGAAAAGTGAGTGAGCCCAGTATTTAGCAGATTGCCTACCTGAGTTGCTATCTAACTAGTTTGTTAAGTAACTAGCTGAGTTGCTAGCTGACTAAACTAGCTAGCTGACTAGCTAGCTGGCTATCTAGTTGACATAACTAGCTAGCAAACAGTTACCTAGCTGTCTAGCTAGCTGACTTAACTAGCTAGCTAACTTGCTAGTTAGCTGGCTAGCTGATTTAACTATGTAGCTGACAAGTAAGCTCACTAACTAGCTGTCTTAATTAGCTAGCACACAAGCTATCTAGCTGTCTGGCTAGCTGACTTAACTAGCTAGCTAAATGGCAAGCTAGCTGACTAGTTGACAACTATCTAGCTAACTAGCTAGCTGACTAGTTTGTTGACTTAACTAGGTGCTGACTAGAATCATGACTAGTTTGCTGATTTAACTACTTAGCTGAATAGTTAGCTGACTTGCTAGCTGACTTAACTAGCCAGCTGACAGGCTAGCTTACTTAACTAGCTGACTAACTAATTTGCTTGCTAGTTGGCTAGCCTGATGACTTATCTAGGTAGCTACCTGGGTGGCTACACGGCTAGCCAGCTGGCTTAACTAGCTAGCCACCTATCTAGCCAGCCAGCTAGCAATCTCACAACTTGCTGACTTTACTACCTAGCCAACCGCCTACCAATCTGACTTAATTAGCTAACTACCTACCTAGCAAGGTGGATAGCAGGCTGACTTAACTAGCTGATGTAACCATCTAGACAGCTGGCTAGTCAGCTGA
>NW_007234685.1:0-7506 GCF_000164805.1 Carlito syrichta
CCAGTTGCTTAAATAGCCAGCCATCTGGCTGAACAGTGGGATAGAAATCTGGCTTAACTAGCCAGCCACCCTGGTGTTCATCTGCCTAGAGAGACAGCTTAATTATCTGGCCACCTACCTGACCAGCCTGCTACCCAGCCATCTGAATATGCCAGACACCATGCTAGACAGCTGGCTAACCAGCTGACTTAACTAGCTATCTTAATTTGATGGCCATCTGGCTAGCCAGCTTGCTTAACTAGCTATCCACCTAGCTAGCCAGTTGGCTAACCAGCTCACTTAATTCGCTGACTTAACTAGATAATCAGCAGGCTAGCCAGCTGATTTAATTAGCTAGCTACCTACATACACAGGTGGCTACCCAGCTGAAATAACTAGCTGACTTAACCAGCTAGACAACTGGCTAGCCAGGTGAATTAACTATGTAGCTATCTAGCTAGCAATTTGGCTTGCCACTTGAATTAACTAGCTCATTTATCCAGGTAGCCAGTTGGCTACCAAGCTGACACAACTAGCTGACATAACCAGTTAGCCAGCTGGCTAGCCAGCTGACTTAACTAGCTGACATCTCTAGCTAGCTAGGTGGCTAGCCAGTTGACTCAACAACTAGCTACCGATGTATACCACTGGCTTGCCCGCTGAATTAACTACCTAGCTATCTAGATAACCAGCTGGCTAGTCAGCAGACTTAACTAGGTGATCTAACTAGCTAGCCAGCTGGCTAGTCAGCTGACTTAACTAGTTAGCTATCAAGATAGGCAGCTGGCTAGCCAGCTGACTTAACCAACTGACTCAACTAAGTAGCCAGCTGACTTATCTATCTGATTTAACTAGCCAGCCAGCTGGCTAGCTGAATTAACTAGCTGACTTAAACAGCTAGCCAGCTGGTTAGCCAGCTGAATTAACTAGCGAGCTAGCTATCTAGCCAGCTGGGAAGCCAGATGAACTAACCAGCTGACTTAACTAGCTAGCCAGCTGTCTAGCCAGCTGACTTAACTAGTTTGGTACCTACCTATGAAGGAGGCTAACCAACTGACTTAACTTGACTTAAGTAGCTAGCAAGCTGGCAAAACTACCTGACTTAACTAGTTTACCAGCTGGCTACCAGGTGACTTAACTAGCTCTCTATCTAGGTAGCTAGCTGGATAGTCAATAGGCTAAACTAGCTGACTTAATTAGCTAGCCATCTTGCTAGCCAACTGACTTAACAAGCTTGCTACCTAGCTAGCTAGCTGGCTAGCCAGCTGACTTAACTAACTGACTTAAATACCTAGCCTACTAGCTAGACAGCTGAATTAACTACCTTATTATATAGCTAGCCAGCTGGTTAGCTAGCTGACTTTAATTGGTGAATTAACTAGCTAGCCAGCTTACTAGACAGCTGATTTAAGGAGCAAGTTACCTAGCTATTCAGCTGGATATCCCAGTGACTTAACTAGGTAGCTTAACTAACAAGCCAGCGGGCTAAACAGCAGACTTACCTATCTAGCTACCTAGCTACCCAGCTGTCTAGCCAGCTGACTTAACTAGGTGATTTATGTAGCTAGCCAGCTGGCTAGCAGACTGAAGTAACTGTCTAGCTACCTAGCTAAACAGATGGATATCCAGCTGAATTAACTAGCTAGCTAACTACACAGCCCACTGACTTGCCAGCTGACTTTACCTAGCTACCTACCTAACCAGCTGGCTAGTGAGTTGACTTAATTAGGTTACGTAACTAGCTATCTAACTGGCTAGCCAGCTGAGTTAAATAGCTAGCTACCCAGTTAGGCAGCTGGCTAGCCTGCTGACTTAGCTCACTGACTTAAGTATCTAGAAAGTTGACTTTACTGGCTGACTTAATCAGTTAGCTACCTAGCTAGCTGGCTGTCTTAACTAGCTGTCTTAACTATCTAGCTACCTAGCTATCTAGCTAGCAAGCTGACTTAGCTAGCTGACTTTACTAGCTAGCTAGCTGACATAACTACCTGACTTATATAGCTAGCTTTCTAGCTATCCAGCTGCCTTAACTAGCTGGTATAACTAGCTAGCATGAAGTATAGCCATCTGACTTAACTAGTTTTTTAACTAACCAGCTGGATAGCCAACTGACTTAATGAGCTGACATTAATAGCTAGCCAGCTGGTTTCCAGTTTACTTAACTATCTGAGTTAACCACCTAGTCAGATGGCTACCCAGCTGATTTAACTAGCTAGCTGACTAGCCAACTGATTTACCTAGCTGACTTAAGCTAGCCAGTTGGCTAGCCAGCTCACTTAACTAGCTAGCTACCTGCCTAACCAGCAGGCTAGCTAGCTGACTTAATTAGCTGACTTGACAGCTAGCCTGCTGGTTAGCAAGCTGGCTTATCTAGCTAGCTACCTACCTAGCCAGCTGGTTAGACAGCTGACTAAACTAGCTTACTTAACCAGCTAGGCAGTTGGCTATCCAGCTTACTTAACTCAAAAACATCACTATCTAGCCAGCTATATCTCTAGCTGACTTAACTAGCTAGCTACTTACCTTGCCAGTTAGCTAGCCAGCTCCCTTATCTAGCTTAATTAACCAGCTAGCCAGGTGGCTAGCCAACTGACTTAACTACTTTGCTACTTAGCTAGCCAGTTGGCCAACCAGGTGATTGAATTAGCCGAATCAACTAGCTAGCTACCTAGCAATAGCTGATTAAATAGTTGTCTAACTAGCTAACTATCTAGCTACCAGCTGATTTAAACAGTTAGGTAACTAGCTAGCTACCTAGCTAACAAGCTAACTTAAATAGTTTGCTGTGTAGATAGCTAGCTGACTTAACCAGCTAGCTAAATAGTTAGCTTACCCATTATCTGACATGCTAGCTAGCTGACTTAATCATCCGACTTAACTTCTTAGCTAATGAGCTTCCTAGATGACTCAAGCAGGTGATAACCCATTAGCTAACTAGCTTGCAAGCTGACTTATGCAGCTGACTTAACTTTTTGTTCACTAGCTAGATAACCTACTCAACCAGCTGACCCAACCCATTTGCTAACTATCTAGCTAGATGATTCAACCAGCTGACTTAACAAGTTAATCAACTAGCTAACTACCTGACTCAACCTGGTGTCTTATACCATTAGCTAACTTGCTAGCTAGCTGTCTTAACCAGCTGACATAATTAGAAAGCAGACTTAACTAGCTGAATTAGGTAGGTGACTTAACTACTTAGGTAGCTGACTTAACTGGCCGACTTAACTAGTTGTCTAGTTGACTTAAATACCTGAATTAAATAGTTAGCTAACTATATAACTAGCTGAGTAACTAGCTGACTTAACTAATTAGCTAACTAGTTAGGTAGCAGACTTAAGTAGCTGACATAAATTTAGTTAACTATTGAGCTAGCTAACTTAGCTGGCTGATGTAGCTAGCTAGATGGTTAGCTAGCTGACTTAACTAGTTGGCTAACAAGATAGCTAACTGACTTGAGTTGGTTAATGAGTTAGCTACCTCTTTTAACTAGTTGGGAAACTAGTTAAATAGCTCACTTAACTAGATGTTTAACGGGTTAGCTAGGTCACTTAACTTGGTTGACGAGTCGGCAGAATACTTAGTTGTTTTAACACGTTGGCCGACTACATGACTGACTTGTTACCTGGCTTAACAATTTAGCCGACTAGTCGGCAGACTAGTTAGCTGTTTTAGATAGTTGACTGACGAGTTATTCCACTAGTCAGCTCTGTTAACTTGTTGGATGGCTGGTGTGCTGACCTAACTAGTCGGCTGATTAGTAGGCCGATGAGTTAGATGGCCTAACTTGTCGGCTAATAGTTAGCTGAGCTAACTTGTCAGCTGACAAGTTGGCCTAATATGCAGCCGATTGGTTAGCTAACTTCACTGGTTGGCAGGCTAGGCGGCCAACTGGTAAGCTGATTTAAATAGTCGGCTGGCAAGTGAGCCGACAGGTGAGCTAATTTAACTCATTGTCCAGCGAGTGATCTCACAGGTCAGCTGACATAACTTGTCACCCGGTCGAGTGAGTTGACTCATCAGTTGACTTAACTATTCGACTGGTGAGTGAACTGACTGGTCCGCTGACTTTAGTCAACTGACTATTGAGCAGACTGGTCAGGGGAATTAACCAGTCGGTCAGTCAGTGAGCCGACCGGTGAGTCAACTTAACTAGTCGACTGATGAGTGAGTCAACAGGCAAGCTGCCTTAACTATTCAGCTGGCATGTGAGCCGACTGGTGAGATGACTTAACTAGTCGGCTGGAGAGAAAGTCGACTAGCTAGCTAACCTGTTGGCCTGTGAGAGAGCTGACAAGTTAGTTGACCTGTTGGCTGGTGAGTGAGCTGACTAGTTTGCTGACTGGTTGTCAGGCAATGGAGTCAAATATTTAGCTGAGCTGATGGAAAGCGAGTGATCCCACAAGTTAGATGACCAGATGGCTGAGTTTCTAGACAACTAGTTAGCTAAGTAACCAGTTGATTTGTTAGCTGACTTAACTAGCTAGCTGACTAGCTAGCTGGCTATCTAGCTGACATAACTTGATACCAAACAAGATATCTAGCTGTCTAGCTAGCTGACTTAACTAGCTAGATGACTGGCTAGTTAGCTGGATAGCTGACATAACTAACTAGTTAACAAGCTAGATAGCTGACTAGCAAGCTGAATAGCTAGCTGACATAACTTGTTAGCTGAAAAGTTAGCTGACTTGCTAGCTGAATTAGCTAGATAACTGGATTGCTAGCTGATTTAAGTAGCTGACTAGCAAGTTGGCTGGATATCTGGCCAGCCAACTGACTTAACTAGCTACACTGCTGGCTATCTGGCTTAACTAGCTAGCTACCTGGCTGGCTAGATGGCTAGGGAGCCAGCTAGCCAGCTAGTGTTCTAGCGAGCTGGCTAGCCAGCCGCCTTAATTAGGCAGCCTGCTGGCTAGACAGTTGGATAGCCAGCCAGCTTAACTAGCCAGACACCTCTGCTTGTCAGCCAGCTAGCCAGCCAGCTTAACTAGCTAACCATCTACCTAAAAAGCCTGCTAAGCAACTGGCTTAACTTGCCAGCCACCTAGTTAGCAAGCTCACTTACTAGCTGACTTAACTAGCAGAGTTACCTAGATAGTCATCTGGCTAGCCAACTGGCTTAACTAGCTAGCTATCCAGTTGTCTAGCCAGCTCACTTAACACGCTGACTTATCTAGGTAGCCAGCCGGCTAGCCACCTGACTTAATTAGCTAACTACTTAACTAGCCAGTTGGCTAGCCAGCTGACTTAAATAGCTGATTTAACCAGGTAGCCAGCTGGCTAGTCAGTTGACTAAAGCAGCGAGATATCTAGATAGCCAGTTGGCTAGCCACTTGAATTAATTAGCTGACTTAACCAGCTAGCCATCTGGTTAGCCAGCAGATTCAACTAGCTGACATAACAATTTAGTCAGCTGACTAGCAAGCTGATATAATTAGCTGACAACACTAGCTAGACTGGTGGCTAGCCAGCTGACTTAACAATCTAGATACCTAGCTAGCTAGCTGGGAAGCCAGATGAATTAACTAGCTGACTTAAATAGCTAGCCAACTGGCTAGCCAACTGACTAGTTCGCTACCAGCTAGCCAGCTGGCAAGCCAACTGACTTAACTAGCTGACTAAAATAGCTGGCCTGCTTGCTAGTCAGCTGAATTAATTAGCTTGCTATATAGCTAGCCAGTTCTCTAGACAGCTGACTAAACTAGGTGACTTAACTAGATATCCAGGTGTCTAGCCAGCTGACTAAAGTCGCAAGCTACCTAGCTAGCCAGTTGTCTAGCCAGCTGACTTAATTATGTGACTTAACTAGGTAACCACCTTGCTGGACAGCTGACAAATAGCTAGCTACCTAGCTAGCCAGCTGTATAGCCAACTGACTTAACTAGGTTACTTAACTATCTAGCCAGCTGGCTTGACAGCTGTCATAACTAGCTAGCTACCCAGTTAGCTAGCTGTCTAGCCAGTTTACTTAACTAGGTTATTTAACTAACAGCCATCTTGCTAGCAGGCTTACATAACTGCATAGCTACCTAGTTAGCCAGCTGTATAGCCAGCTGACTTAACTAGTTAGCTACCTACATACATTGCTGGCTTGCCAGCTGACTTAACTACCTAGCTTCCTAGCTAACCAGTTGGCTAGCGAGTTGACTTAACTAGGTGACCCAACTAGCTAGCCAGACAGCAGGCACCTGGCTTAACTAGCTAGCTGCACAGCTAGGCAGGTGGCTAACCAGATGACTTAACTAGCTGACTTACCTAGCTAGCCAGCTGATGTAACTAGCTGACTTAACTATCTAGCTCCCTAGTCATCCAGCTGACTTTACTAGCTGAAGTAACTAGGCAGTATCCTAGCTAGTTATCTAGCTAGCTAGCAGACTTAACTAGCTTACTTAACTAGCTAGTTAGCTGACATAACTATCTGAATTAACTAGCTTGTTACCTAGCCAGCCAGTTGAACTTACTAGCTGAAATAACTAGCCAGACAGCTGTCTAGCCATCTCAATTAACTAGCTTTTTAACTAGCTTGCAAGCTGGCTACCCAACTGACATAACGAGGTGACTTAACTCTTTAGTCAGCTGGCTAGCCAGCTGACTTAACTAGCTGACATCACTAGATAGCCAGGTAGCTAGCCAGCTTACTTAACTAGCTAGTTACCTACCTACATATCATGCTGGCTTGCCAGCTGACTTAACTATCTGATATAAAGAAGTAGCCAGCTGTCCAACCAGCACACTTATCTAGCTGGCTATCCTGCTAATCAGCTGACTAGTCAGCTGACTTAAGTAACTGACTTAACTAGCTAGGCTGCTGACCTAAGTATCTGAGTTAATTAGGTAGATACCTACCTAACCAGCTGACATAACTAGCTGATTTAACTAGCCAGCTACCTAGCTAGCTATCTTATACCAAGCAGGTTTAAGTAGCTGACTTAACAAGCTAGCTCACTGACATATCTAGCTGACTTAACTAGCTAGCTTCCTATAGCCAGCTGACTTAAGTAGTTGAAATATCTAGCAAGTCAGATTGCTGCCCATCTTTCCTAACTAGCTTTTTAACTAACTACCCAGATGACTTGACAGCTGGTTTAACGTGCTAACTTAACTAGCTACCCAGCCTGTTAGCCAGCTGAGTAAACTAGCTGACTTAACTGGCTGGCCAGTTGGAGAGTCAGCTTACTTAATTGCCTAGCTATCTAGCTAGCCAGCAGCCTAGCCTGCTGACTTAACTAGCTGACTTAATAAAGTAATCAACTGGCTAGCCATCAAACTTAACTAGCTCTCTACCTAGCTAGACAGCTGGATGGCCAGCTGACTTAACTAGCAGATATAACTAGATAGCCTAATGGTTAGCAAACTGACTTAACTAGCTATGTATCTACATACCCCACTGTCTTGCCTGCTGACATAACTACCTAACTACCTGGCTAACAAGCAGGCAAGCGAGCTGACTTAATTAGGTGACTGTACTAACTAACCACCTGTCTAGCCAGCTGACTTAACTATTTGGCTAATGAGATAGCTAGCTGA
>NW_007234686.1:0-7304 GCF_000164805.1 Carlito syrichta
AATAGTTACCTAACTATTTAGCTAGCTGTATAACTAGCTGACAATGAGTTAGCAAACTATTTTGGTAGCAGGCTTAACTAGCTGACTTAAATAGTTAGCTAACTAGTGAGCTAGCTGTCTTAGCTAGCTGACCTAACTAGCTAGCTAATTAGCTAGCTGACTTAGCTAACTGACTTACCTAGTTGGCTAACAAGATACCTAGCTGACTTAACGAGTGCGTTAACAAGTTAGCTAACTGTTTTAAGTATTTAGTAAACTAGTTAACTATCTGTCTTAATTAGTTGGATAATGAGTTAGCTAGGTGACTTAACTTATTGGTGGATGATGCGGATGACTACTTATCTGGTTTAACACGTTGGTTGACTACTTGGTTGACTTGTTAGCAGGCTTAACAAGTCGGCCGTCTAGTCGGTTGACTAACTGAGTTAATTAGTTGACTGACGAGTTGGCCCACAAGTTATCTTGGTTAACTAGTTGACTGGCTAGTTTGCTCACCTAACTAGTCGGCTGACTAGTTGGTCGGCTATTTAGCTGACCTAACTAATCAACATACAAGTTAGGTGACCTAACTTGTCAGTTGACTAGTTGGCCAACTAGTTGGCCGATTGGTTAGCTGACTTAAATAGTTGTCCGGCTACTCAGCCAACCAGTTAGCTTACTTAACTTTTCAGGTGGCGAGTGCGCGACAGGTGAGCTGACTTAACTAGTCAGCCAGCAAGTGAGCCGACTGCTCAGCTGCCATAAGTATTCAGTCAATGAGTGAACTGACAGGTCAGCTGACTTTACTAGTTAACTGGCGAGTGAGCTTACTGGTCAGCTGACTTTAGTCAGATAGCAAGTGAGCCGAATGGTCAGAATAGTTAACTAGTCAGCCAGCAAATGAGCCAACAGGTGAGCTGACTTAACTAGCCGGTCAGTGAGTGAAACGACATGTGAACTGCCTTAACTAGTCGGCCAGTGAATGAGCCGGCCAGTGAGCTTATTTAACTAGTCAGCTGACGAGCATGCCGACTAGTTAGCTGACCGTTGGCCTGCGAGTGAGCCAACAACTTAGTTGACCTGTTGACTGCCGACCATGCTGACTAGTTTGCTGATCGGTTTGCAGGCTAGTGAGACGACTATTTAGCTGACCTGATGGAAAGCGAGTGAGCCAACTAGTTATCTGACAAGATAGCTGAGTTGCTACGTAACTAGGTAGCTAAGTAACGACCTGATTTGCTAGTTGATCTAAATAGCTAACTGACTAGCTAGCTGGCTATCTAGCTGACATAACTAGCTGGCAAACAAGCTACCTAACTCTGTAGCTTGCTGACTTTACTAGCTGTCTGAATTGATAGCTGAGTTGCTAGCTGACTTAACTATCTAGCTGCCTAGCTAGCTGACTTAACTAGCTGACTAGCTACTTTGCTGGGTAGCTGGAAAGACAGCTGACTATATGACTAGTAAACTGGCTGTCTACACGGCTAGCCAGCTGGCTTAACTAGCTTCCTACCTGACTGGCTACCTGGCTAGGCAGCCAACTAGCAAGCAAGTGGACTGATCAGGTGACCAGCCAGCTGGCTTAAATAGCCATCCGGCTGGCTGGACAGTCGGATAACCAGCTGGAATAACTAGCCAGCCACCCCGCAGGTCAGTCAGCTAGCCAACTGGCTGAACTAGTGGGCCACCTACCTGACCAGCCTGCTAACCAGCCAGCTTATCTTGCCAGCTACCTAGCTAGCCTGCTGAATAACAAGCTTACTTATCTAGCTGACTTAAGCAGATAGCCATCCAGCTAGTTAGCTGGCTTAACTAGCTAGCCAACTAGCTAGCCAGCTGGCTAGCCAGCTCACTTAACTCGCTGAATTAACAAGCTAGCAAGCTGGTAAGCCAGCTGTTATAATTACCTAGCTACCTACCGAGCCAATTGACCAGCCAGCTAACTTAACTCCCTGAGGTAGTCAGTTGGGTAGCCACTTGAATTAACTAACTGACTTAACCAGTTAGCCAGCTGGTTAGCCAGCTGACTCAACTAGCTGACATAACTAGATTACCAGCTGACTAGCCAGGTAACTTAACTAGCAGACATCACTAGGTAGAGAGGGGACTAACCATCTGACTTAAATAGCTAGCTACGTATGTATCTTGTTGGATTGTCAGTTGACTTAAATACCTAGCTAACTATCTAAAGAGCTGGCTAGCGAGATGATTTAGCTAGGTGACCTATGTAGCTAGCCAGCTGCCTAGCCAGCTTACTTAACAATCTAGCTACCCAGCAAGGCAGCTGGCTAGTCAGCTGACTTATGTAGATGAATTAACTAGCTAGTTACCCAGCTAGCTAGGTGACAACTAGCTGACTTAACTAGCTAGCAAGCTGATAAAACTAGCTGACTTAACTAGCTATCTACCTAGCTAGCAAGCTGACTTAACTAGATGAAATAACTAGCTAGTCAGGTGTTTAGCCTTCTGACTTAAGTAGCTTTTTAACTACCTAGCGAGATGCCTAGTCAACTGTCTTAATGAGATGATTTAAATAGCTAGACAGCTGGTTATCCAGCTTACTTAACTAGTTGATTAACTAGCTAGGCAGCTGGCCAGTCAGGTGAATATACTAGCTGACTTAACTAGATATCCAGGCGACTAGTCAGCTGACTTAACTAGCTCTCTACCTCTCTAGCCACATGGATAGCCAGGTGATTTAAATAGCTGACATAACTAGCAAGTCAGATGGCTAGCCAACTGACTTAACTAGGTCACTACCTAGCCAGTTTGCTAACCAACTGACTTAATTGCTGTCTTAACTAGCTGACCTGTTTCTAGCCAGTTGAATTAACTAGCTTGCTACAGAGCTAGCCACCTGGCTATCCAGCTGAATTAACTAGGTAACTTATCTAGCTAGCCAGCTGTCTATCCAGCTGGTGGAAATAGCAGGCTACCTAGAGAGCCAGATAGCTGGTCAGCTGACTTAACTATGTGACTAAATTAGCTAGACAGCTGGCTAGACAGCTGACATAACTAGCTAGCTACCTAGCTAGCAAGCTGTCTAGCCAGCTGATTTAAGTAGCTCTCTACCACTCTAGCCACCTGGATAGCAAATGACTTAACTAGCTGACTTAATTAGCTAACCAGCTGGCTAGGTAACAGACTTAACTATGTCACTATCTTGCTAGAAAGCTGGCTAGCCCGCTGACTTAACTAGCTGTCTTAACTAGCTCTCCTGCTCTCTAGCCAGTTGAATTAACTTGCTTCCTACATAGCTAGTCAATTGGCTATCCAGGTGAATTAACTAGGTGACTTATCTAGCTAGCCAGCTGTGTATCCAGCTGACTTAATTAGCAAGCTACCTAGCTAGACAGCTGGCTAGTTAACTGATTAACTAGATGACTTAACATGCTAGCAAGCTGAATAGACAGCTGACATAACTAGCTAGCTACCTAGATAGCCAGCTGGCTAGCCAGATGACTAATTGCCTAGCTACATAGCTAGCCAGCAGGCTAACCAGCTGACTTAACTAGCTGACTTTACGAAGTAGACAGCTTGCTAAGCAGCACACTTTACAAGCTATCTACCTACCTAGACAGCTGAATAGCCAAGTTGACTTAAATAGCTGAATTAACTAGCTAGATAGCTGACATATCTAGCTGACTAAACTATCTGTCGACCTAGCTAGCCAGGTGTCTAGGCAGCTGACTTAACTAGGTGACTTAACTAGCTAGCCAGCTGACTAGCAGGTTGACCTAACTACCTAGCTACCTAGCTGGCCAGCTCGAGAGCCAGCTGTCTTAACTAGCTAGCTACCAATGTATCCTGCTGGCTTGCCAGTTGACTTAACTACCCAACTACCTAGCTAACCAGCTGGCTAGTGAGCTGACTTAAATAGGTTACTTAACTAGCTAGCTAACCAGCTAGCCAGTTGACTTAACTAGCTAACTTCCCAGTCAGGCAACTGGCTAGACAGCTGGGTTAATTAGCTGCCTTAACCATCTAGCTACCTAGCTAGATAACTAGCTAGCCAGCTGCCATAACTAGCTGACTTAACTAGCTACCAAGCTGACATAACTAGCTAACTTATATAGCTAGTTTCCTAGTCAGCCAGCTGACTTAACTAGCTGAAATGACTAGCTGGCCAGATGGCTAGCCATATAAATTAACTAGCTTTTTTACTTGCTAACCAGCTGGACAGCCAACTGACTTAATGTGTTTACTTAACTTCCTAGCCTGCTGTTTGCCAGCTGACTTAATTGATGAGTTAACCAGCTACTCAGCTGACTACCCAGCTGACTTAAATAGTTGACAACCTATCCAGCCAGCTGGCTTGCCAGCTGACTTACCTTGCTGACTTAAGCTTGCATGCTGCCTAGTCAGCTAACTAATCTAGCTAGCTTCCTACCTAGCCAGCAGGTTAGTCAACTGACTTAACTAGGTGAATTGAACAGCTAACCTGCTGGCTAGTAAGCTGACTTATCTAGCTAGCTACCTACCTACCCAGCTTGCTGGACAGATGACTAAACTAGATGATTTAACCAGTTAGCCAGTTGGCTATCCAGGTGACTTATTCACTAACATCACTAGCTAGGAAAGTAGCTATCTAGCTGACATAACTACAGACATAACTAGGTGACTTAACCAGTTAGCCAGCTAGCTAGCCAGCTGACTTAACTCACTAGTTACATAGCTAACCAGATGGCTAGCCATTTGAATTAACTAGCTGACTTAAGAAACTAGTCAGTTGTGTAACCAGTTGACACAGCTAGTTGACTTATCTCATTAGCCAGCTGGCTAGTCACCTGACTTAACTAGCTGAAACCACTAGCTAGCCAGGTGGCTAGCCAGCTGACTTAACTAGCTAGCTATCTATGTATTCTGCTGCCTTTCCAGCTGACTTAACTTCCTAACTACCTAGCTAACCAGCTGACTAGCGAGTTGCCTTAACTAGTTGACTTAACTAGGTAGCCCAGCTTGGCAGCTAGCTAACCCGGTGATGTAACTTGCTTACTTAACTAGCTAGCCAGCTGACTTAACCAGCTGACTTAACTAGGAAACTACTTAGCTAGCCAGCTGACTATACTAGCTGAAAAAACTAGCTAGCTAGCTAACTAGCCAAATTAACTAACTGACTTAAATAGCTAGTTACCTGACATAAATAACTGACTTAACTAGCTAAGTAGCTAGCGAGCTCACTTAACAAGCAAGAAATAACTAGATAGCCAGCTGTCTAGCCATCTGACTTAACTAGCTTTTTAACTAGCTAGTGAGCTGGCTAGGCAACAGACTTAACGAGGTGATGTAACTACCTAGCTATCTGCTTAGCGAGCTGATTTAACTAGTTGATTAAAGATCTAAGCAGCTGGCCAGTCAGGTAACTAAACTAGCTGATTTAACTAATTATCCAGGTGGTTAGCCAGCTGACTTAACAAGCTCTCTACCTCTATAGACACCTAGATAGAAAGCTGACTTAACTAGCTGACTTAATTAGCTAACAAGCTGGATAGCCAATTGACTTAACTAGGTCACTACCTATTTAGCCAGCTTGCTAGCCAGTTGACTTAACTAGTTGTTGTAATAAGCCGGTCTGCTTTCTAGCCTGTTGAATTTACTTGCTTGCTACATAGCTAGCCAGCTGGCTATCCAGCTGAATTAACTAGGTGACTCATCTAGCTAGCCAGCTGTCTAGTCAGCTGACTTAATTAGCAAGCTACCTACCTAGCCAGCTGGCAAGTCAGCTGACTTATCTAGGTAACTTAACTAGCTAGCCAGCTTGCTAGACTGCTGACATAACTAACTAGCTACCTAGCTAGCAAGCTGGCTAGCTAGCTGACTTAACTGACTTAACTAGCTAGCTAACTGGCATATCTAGCTGACTTAACTATTTCTCTAGCTGACTTAACTGGCTTACTTAACTAGTTAGCTAACTAACTTAACTACCTGAATTAAATGGTTAGCTAACTATTCAAGCAGCTGAATAACTAGCTGATTTAATAATTAGCTAACTTGTTATGTGTAATACTGAAGTAGCTGACTTAAATAGTTAGCTAACTAGTGAGTTAGCTGACTTAGCTAGCTAACTATTTAGCTAGGTGACTTAGCTAGCTGACTTTACTTGGATAATGAGATAGCTAGCTGATTAACGAGTTGGTTAATGAGTTAGCAAACTGTTTTAACTTGTTGGGAAATGAGTAAACTAGCTGGCTTGACTAGTTGGTTAACGAGTTAGCTAGGTGACAACTTTTAAGCTGACGAATCTGCTGACTGCTTAGCTCGTATTACACGTTGGCTGACTACATGGCCGACTTGTTAGCTTCCTTAACAAGTTGGACCACTAGTCGGCCGACTAGTTTGGTGGGTCAACGTGTTGACTGACAAATTGGCACAGTAGTTATCTCGGTTAACTAGTTGGCTGACTAATTGTCTGACCTAAGTAGTCAGCCGACTAGTTCACTGACTAGTTAGCTGGCCTAACTAGTCGGCTGACTAGTTAGCTGAGCAAACTTTCAGCTGACAAGTTGGCCAACTAGTCGGTCGACTGGTTAACTGACTTAACTATTTGGCTGGCTAGTCGGTCTACCAGTTAGCTGCCTTAACTAGTCGGCCAGCAAGTGAGCCGACAGGTGAGCTGACTTAATTAGTTGGCCGGTGAGTGAACTGACTGGTCAGTCGAATTTAGTCAGCTGGTGAGTGAGCCACTGGTCAGAAGAATTAACAAGTCAGCCTGCAAGTGAGCCGACAGATGAGCCAACTTAAATAATTGTCTGATGAGTGAGATGATGGGTGAGCTGCCTTAACTAGTCGGCCAGTGAGCGAGCGAACTTGTGAGCTGACTTAACTAGTTAGCTGATGAGGAAGCTGACTAGTTAGCTGTCCTGTTGGTTTGCGAGGGAACTGATAAGCTAGTTGACCTGTTTGTTGGTGAGTGAGCTAATTTGTGGACAGGTTGGCAGGCAAGGTAGCCGACTAGTTACTGGACCTGATGGAAAGCAAGCAAGACCACTAATTAGCTGACTAGCTAGCTGAGTTGCTAGCCGACTAGATAGCTAAGTAACTAGCTGATTTGCTCGCTGACTTAACTAGCTAGCTGGTTATCTAGCTGAAATAACTAGCTAGCAAACAAGCTAGCTAGCTGTCTAGCCAGCTGACTTATCTAGCTAGAAAACTGGCTAGTTAGAAGGCTAGCTGACTTAACTAGCTACCTGACTAGCTAGGAGACTAGCTAGCTGACTTAACTAGCTAGCTGGCTAGCTAGCTGACTTAGCTGAGGAGGTAGTTGGCTGGCTAGCTGGCTAGCCAGCTTACTTAATTAGCTAGGTCCCTGGTGGGCTAGATGATTA
>NW_007234687.1:0-6302 GCF_000164805.1 Carlito syrichta
CTGGGAGGCCATGGAGAGAGGATGGCCTGATCCCCCAAGTTTGAGACCAACCCAAGCACCTTGGGGAGACCTCTTCTCTACAAGAAGTCCAAAAACTACCCGAACATGGTGGTGCAAGTCTGGCGTTCTGGCCACTCAGTAGGCTGCTGTGGGAGGTATGCCAGAGCCCAGCTGGTGGAGGCCACAGTGCCCGAGAATGGATCCCTGCGCTCCAGCCTAGGCAAAGGATCGGTACTCCTACTCAGAATAATAATACCAAACACCACCACCACCCAACAACACGCTGTGTTAGGGCTCAATCTGGCATCTTAGCCCAGGCAAGTGAATGACCTGAGACTTCGGCTTTGACACCAGCCAGAGACACAAGGTGAGACCTCATCTCGGTCATGAAAAATAAATCCAAACATTAGCCCAATGTGGTAGTGCAGCCATTTGGTTCCAGCCACTTGGGGGGCTGAGGCTGGAGGATCACCTGAGTCTGGCAGGGGGAATCCGCAGTGGCCATGAATCTGCCACTGTGCTCTGTCCTGGACATCAGAGTGGGATTTTGACTACAAATAATAATAATCACCACCACCACTACCACCTATGCCACCCAGCACAAGGAATAACCCTCAGGGATGGGAGAGGAAAAGGCACTTTCTGGTCTGTCTTTTGTGGGAGGTTTCAAAGGTGACCCCTAGGCACGTTTGTCTCATGCCTTGGGCCACGTGTCACAGAAGGCCTGCCTCCACCCTCCACACATACCCCCCACAGCAAAAACGTGTGTGAGCTCAGGGGACAGACGGCCCCAATCTAGGATGGCCATTGGGCACAGAGTGATCAAGGCTGTAGGGTAACACAACAGCCAGCCTAGGTTCTGGTAGCCCTGTCTGCCACCTTTGGGCAGGGTGAGGGTCATTTCCTCTCCTGATCACTCCATCATTCACCACCCATGTGGATCTTTCCCTGGGGAATCCTGGACGCCCATCGTGAGATGCGTTATTTTTTTCGCCGGAGTCTCCGTTGGCAGGGATGAGGCCCAGCAGATCGATCGTGACTCCTAGGGCTTCAAACTATGGGACTCAGGTGGTCCTCCCGCCTAGGTCCCCGAGTACACAAGACTCCGGGGGCCACTACACCTGACTCGATTTTGAGTACCTCTCACCGAGACGAGTTCGGCCCACTTTGCCTGGGCTGTTCTCTGACCCCTGTGCTCAGGCAGCCCCCTGCCTTGGCCTCCCAGGGCACGGTTCTGACGACCATTCCACACGCTGCCTGGCCTAGAATCACACGTTCTGTCAGCGGGAGTGACGCAAAGGAGCCCCCAGGGATGGAGGCCACCGCATCCATGTAGCCAGGATCACATCCGCCACCACAAACAACTTCAGTATTTGTGTTTGGGGAGCAACATGTTCTCGCTACATGGCCAAGGCTGGTCTCGAATTCTCGGGCTTCAACACTTCCCAGCCTCAGCTTCCCATAGCCACAGCCCAATTGTCTGCTGATCCAACGTCTTTCAGAAACTCTAGGCCCAAGGCTGGGGGCTCTTTCCCAAATGATCCCTGTCTGTTCATCATGATTCCAACTCCATACACAAATGGATGCGCTTCTGTTTTTATGTTTTTTCCTTTGAGTCAGAGTCTCAGTCCATCGTCTAGGCTGGAGGGTGGTGGCTTGCTCCCGGCTACCTCTGGCTTGAGCCAACAAGCTCTGGTGAGACGTTTCCTGGCCTTCCAAGGAACTGGAACGACTGGCACATGCCACCAAATGGGGTCTCGCCAAAGTGCCTGGGCGGGGCTCCGCCCACCAGCTCAGACTGGTGGCTGGCCTTGGCCTCCCAAAGTGTTGGGATGGAGCTAATTTGAGATGGAGGGTAGAGATGAGGTCTTGCTCTGGTGTCCCAGCAGTTCTCAGTCCGTGGGCTTGGGCCAGTCACAGGCCTCAGCTTCCCAAAGCACTGGGACGATGAGGCTCAACCCCCAAGTCCGGCCTCTATCTTTCATCAAAAACGAACCATAAGGCCTGGCACAGTGGCCCATGCCTGGAATCCCAGTGCTCTGGGAGGCCGAGGTGTGAGGATGGCAGGAACACAGGAGCCCAAGGCCAGCCTGGGCCTACACAGGGAGTCCCCGTCTCTGCACCCATCCAAACAGGATGTCAGGGGTGGAGATGCCTGTCGTAGTGGCCACTCTGGATGCTGAGGAGGGATGATTGCCCATGATTTAGAGGCTGGTGGTGAACAGCGGTCATGTCCCAGGGACCCAAACTGAGCCACAGAACCAGACCCTGTCTCCAAAATCATTCTCAACTGTATGTTGTGTGTTCACAGGGCGACTGGCTTTACAGCCAGGAAGAATTGGATTGGGGGTGAAGAAATGGCCCCTGTGAGGGATGTATCGCTCGCCTTTCTTGGCGGAGGTCCTGGTTGCCAAGACGGAGGGTCAGACTACCTGGGTCACATTTCTCACCCTGGAGAGGAAAGCTGGCAGGAACCTGGCCAGGAGGCTTCGGGAACTCCCGCATCAAATAGGGGGCAGCCCATCTGGGCTGGATTTGGGATGGTCGGTGCTGAGCTTGGCAGACACTCACATGTGGGTGGGGGGCAGTGGTGGAAGGACTGAGAGAACAAATTTGGCAGGTGAATGGATTTATTTATTTATTTATTTATTTCCTTCTTTCTTTCCTTCCTTCTTTTCTTTTCTCACTAGGTTGCCAAGGCTGCTCTCAAACATCCCAACTCCTCAAGCATCCCAACTCAGCCCATCCTCTTGGTCTCAGCCTCCAAAACTGCTGCCATCACAGGCTTTCCATTTGGGCGACTTTTGGGTCTTCCTGCTTGATTTTGAACTCTGGGCCAGAGACGATACTCTTGCCAAAGCCTGCCTTCAACCTAGGTTTTCTGGGTTTCAGTTGGGGACTATGAGAGGGCTTGCTATGGTGTCCAGCCTTTACTCGAACTCCCGGGCTACAGCCATCTTCCTGTCTCAGTCTCCCAGAGTGAAGAGGAGACAGGTGTGAATAGCTCGTCCATTCCCAACCCCAGAATGTTTGAGAGTCCCACCCTCCCTTTCACCAAGGTGGCCCCTGGAAAGATGGAGTGAGTTCATCCTGGGGAACAAGGAAGGCAGAGGACTGACCAGCCAGCCCTGTGGAGACAAGCCCCTGCCACAGGCTCTTCTCCTGGGCAGGCTCAATGGGTGACTCTGGCTGCCCTATCTGGTGTCCGGGGTCATCTGAAGGAATTGGGTCTCACAGTGGGGCTTTGAGAAGGGTGTGAAGGTTGGATGTGGGGACTCACGCCTCTCACCTGGTGCTTTGGTAGGCCATGGCAAAAGGATGACCTGAGCCCCCTTGTTCCAGACCAGCCCAGACAGCTTGACGATACCTTGTCTCTGAAAGAAACAAACAAAATTAGCTGAGTGTGGTGGCGCATACCTGTCTTTCTGGGCACTCGGGAGGCCACAGTGGGAAGATAGCCTGAGCCCAGCCAGTGGAGGCTGCGGTGGCCAAGAGTGGGCCCCTGTGCTCTGGCCTGGGCTACAGGGCAGGACTCCAACGCAGAATAGTAATACCAACCACCACCACCACAACCACAGGCCAGGATCAGGGTCTTAGTCTGGAATTCTGGCTCTTCAAGGGTGAGGAAAGTGGACGGCTTGAGCCTGTGGGTTCGAGACCAGCCCAGGACCCTGAGGTCTACCTCATCTCAGTCATCAAAAATATATCCAAATATTAGCCAGATATGGTGATGCTGGCCTGTCATTCCAGCCACTTGGGGAGTCGAGGCAGGAGGATCGCCTGGGCCCAGCAGGTGGAGTCCATGGTGGCCATGAGCTAGTCCCTACATTCCGACCTGGGTGACAGATCGGGATTCCAACTCCAAATAATAATTCTGAAACCACCACCATCCCTGCCACCCAGTTCGAGGAGCCACCCTCAGAGATGAGAGAGGGAAAGGCAATTTCCCACCTGTCGATCATAAGAGTTTTCAAAGGGGGCCACTGGGCACATTTGCCCAGCACATTTGGCCACACTTCCCAGAAGGCCTGCCTCCACCCTTCACACTTGTTCCCCACGTCAAATATGCATGTAAACTTATGGAACAGATGGCCCCAAGACAGGGTGGGCATTAGGCACTGAGCGTACAAGGCGGTCCAGCAATGCCTCGGCCAGCCCAGTTTCTAGTCACTCAGTCTGCCACTTTCGGGTGGAGGGGGCCCTTCCTTTCCCAATCACTCCATCGTCCCCCCCATGCAGACCTTTCCTGGGGAGCCATGGACCCCTTCGTGACACACGTGGGAGGCATCTTTTTATCGTTTGAATCTCCGTCGCTTGAACTGGGGCAAGCTGACATGATCGTAGATCCCAGGGCATCAACATGTGGGGCTCAGGCAGATCCTCCTGCCTCAGCCCTTGACCAGATGAGACTCTAGGGGCCACCACACATTACACGATTTGAGGGACCTCTTGCCGAGATGAGGTCTGCCCACTACATGCAGGTTGGTCTCCGAAACCTGGGCTCAGGCAGCCTCCTGCCACAAGCTCCCAGGGAGCTGGGCTGACGGCCTTGGACCAGAGTGCCTGGCCTGGACTCTCAAGTTCTGTTGGTGGGGTGATGCAAGGAATTCCCCACGATGGAAACGCCACAACCTGTGTAGCCAGGATCCCGGCAGGTACCACGGGTGACTCCAGTGTTTGCGTTCTGGGAGCCACGAAGTCTCACTATGTGTGCAGGCTGTTCTCTAACTCCTGGGAGCCTGCGGGCCCCCTCCTTGACCTCCCAAAGCCACAGCCTGATTGTCAGCCAATGGACCATCTTTCGGGAACTATAGGCCCAAAGCTGGTGCCTCTTTCCTATATGATCTCCATCTGTTCACGATGATCCCAACTCCAAACACAAATGGATGCTCTTCTTTTTTTTCCTTTCTCTTTTTTTTCTTTGAGTCAGAGTCTCGCTCAATTGCCCAGGCTGGAGGGTGGTGGCTTGCTCCCAGCCATCACAGCATCAGCCCAGCGGGCTCCGGCAAGCCTTTCCCCAGTCTTCGGAGGAGCTGGAATGACAGGCGTGCACTATCATGCCTGCAAAATTAGGGATGGATGGAAGAGATGAGGTTGTGCCAAGTTGCTTTGGTGGGTCTCGGCCCACGGGCTCAGGCCAGCCACTGGTTTGGCCTCCCGAAGTGCTGGGATGACGAGGCTGAGCCCCTGAGCCTGGCCTCAATCATTCATTGAAGATGAACCATAATGACTGGTAAGGAGGACCATGCCTGGAATTCCAGCACTCTGGGAGGCCGAGACAGGAGGATGGCTGTGGCCTCAGAGCCCAAGGCTTGCCCAGGCCACGCAGAGAGACCCTGTCTTTGCACCCAAACAAACAGGGGTCTGGGGTCCAGATGCCCATCATCTTATCCACTCTGGAGGCTGAGGCAGGATGACCACTGGAGCCCATGATTTCAAAGCTGGTGGTGAAAGTCATGTCCGCAGGCCCCAGACTGGGCCACAGAGCAAGATCCTGTCTCCAAAACCATCAGAATTGCACATAGATTCTCAACTGCACATGGTGTGTTCACAGGGCGACTAGGTTTAAACCCTGGAAAAATGGGATTGGGGGAATAAATGTCCCTGGGTGAGGGAATGTGTCCCTGGGCTTTCTTGGTGGAGTGTCCTCATTGCCAAGTTGGAGGCTCGTCCTGCCTGTGGCACATTTCTCACCTTGGAGATGAGAGCCGGCAGGAACCCGACCAGGGTGCCTTGTGAATTCTCATACCAAAGCAGAGAGAGCCATTTGGGGGAGTTGTGTCTGGAAGCTGCCGAGTTTGGGAGAACCTCACATATCATGGGAGCAGGGAGGGAAAGACTGAGGGCAGAATGTTTCCATGAAAATAGATTTCTTTCTTTTTTTCTTTCCTTTCTTTCCTTCTTTTTTCTTTCCTTTCTTCCATCTTTCCTTCCTTCATTCTTTTCTTTCTTTCTTTCTTTCTTTCTTTCTTTCTTTCTTTTTCTCTTCCTTTTCTTTCCTCTCTAGGTGGCCAAGGATGCTCTCAAAGTGCCAAACTCAGGCCATCCTCTCAGTCTGGGCCTAGCAAACTGCTGCGATCACGGGCTTTCCATTGGGTCAACATCCTGGTCTTCCTGCCTGGCCTTGAACTCTGGGCCACAGGCAATAGTCCTGCCGAGGCCTGCCCTCAACCAAGTTTTTCTGGTTTTTACTTGGAGTAGAAGTGGTAGTTTGCTATGGTGTCCAGTCTGGTCTAGAACTCCCAGACTCTGGAAATCTTCCCCTCTCGGTCTCCTCAAGTGCTAAGGAGACAGACGTGAGT
>NW_007234688.1:0-6507 GCF_000164805.1 Carlito syrichta
AGCTAGTTAACTCTGCTGGCTAGCCAGCTAGCTACTTCGTAAGTCAGCTAGTTAATTTAGCTGCCTAGGCTACTGGCTAGCTAGTTAGCTAAGCAATAAAGTCACCTGACTAGCCAGCTGGCCAGCTAGCTAAGTCAGCTTGTTTAGTCAGGTGGCTAATCAGTTGGCTGGCTAGTTAAGTCACCTCATTAAATCAGTTGTCTAGCCAGCTGGCTATCTAGTTACAAAGCTTGTTACATGAGATGTGTAACCATCTGACTCGCTTGTTATTCCAGCTAGTTAAGTCAGCTGGGTATCTATGCAGCTAGCTAGTTAAGTCAGCTTGATTTGCCAGCTACCTAGCTAGTTAAGTCAGCTAGTTAAGTCAGGTAGTTATATGACAGCTAGCTAGTTAGCTAGCAAGTTGAATCAGCTAGTTAAGTCAACTGGCTAGCTAGGTAGCTAGCTAGTTAAGTCAGCTATTTAAGTCAGCTGGGTAGCTAGTTAAGTCAGTTAGTTTAGTCACCTGGAGAGCCAGCTGCCAAGCAGGATAGCTAGCATTAAGTCAGCTGGCTAGCCAGCTGGCTAGCTAGTTAATTCACCTACTTTACTCAGCTCACTGACCAGCAGGATAGCTAGGTAGTTAGGTAGTTAAAACAGCTTGCAAACCAGCGAGCTAAGTACGTATGTAGCTAGTTAAGTCAGCTGGCTAGCCATCTAGTTATGCCATCTAGTTAAGTCAGCTAGCTTTTCAGCTGTCTAGCTAGGTAGCTAACTAGTTAAGTCTGCTGGCTAGCCAGCTGTCCACTTTGTGAAGTCAGCTAGTTAAGTCAGCTTGCTAGCCTGCTGGCTAGCTATGTAGCTAGGCAATTAAGTCATCTGGCTAGACAGCTGGCTAGCTAGGTAGCTAGCTAGTTATGTCAGCTGTCTAGTTAGCTTGCTAGCTAGTTAAGTCCCCTAGTTAAGTCAGCTGACTAGACAGCTGGCTAACTAGGTCATTTGTTAGATAAGTCAGCTGGATACACAGCTGGTTAGCTCGAAAAGACACCTAGTTAATTCAGCTGGATTATCAGTTTACTAGCTATGCAGCAAGCAAGCTAAATCAACTGGCTAGATAGCAGGACAGCTAGTTAAGACAGCAAGTTAAGTCAGCTGGTTAGCCAGCTCTCTAGCTAGGTACTGACATAGTTAAGTATGTTGCATAGCCAGTTGGCTAGCTAATTACGTCAGCTAGTTAAGTCACTTGATATCCAGGTGGCTAGAGAGGTAGAGAGATTATTAAGTCAGCTGGCTAGCCTGCTTGCTAGCTCGGTATCTAGCTAGTAATGTCAGCTGGCTAGCCAGCTGGCTGGATAGTTAGTGACCTAGTTAAGTCATTTGGGTGGCCAGCTAGCTAGCTAATTTAGTCAGCTAGTTAAGTCAGCTGGCTATACAGGTGGCTAGAGAGCTAGAGTACTAGTTAAGTCTACTGGCAATCCAACTGGATATCAAGTTATGTCAGCTAGCTTAGTCACCTGGCTGGCAAGCTGCCTAGCTCGTTAATCAACTAGTTAAGTCAGGTGTCTAAACAGCTGGATAGCTGGTTAAGTCACCTCATGAAGACAGTTGACTAGCCATCTCCCTAGCTAGTTAAAAAGCTAGTTAATTCAGATTGCTAGACAGCAGGCTAGCTAGTTATTTCAGTGAGTTTAGCCAGCTGGCTAGCTAGGTAGCTAGCTAGTTAAGTCAGCTAGTTATGTCGGATTGCTAGCTTGTTAAGTCAGCTAGTTAAGATGGCTTTCTAGCAAGATATCTAGCTATGTAGCTAGCTAGTTATTTCAGCTAGTAAATTCAGCTGGTTAGCTAGGTAGCTAGCTAGTTAAGTCAGCTAGTTAACTCAGTTGGCTAGCTAATTAAGTCTGCAACTTAAATCAGTTGGCTAGCCAGCTGCCTAGCTGGGTATCTAGCTAGTTAAGTCAGCTGGCTAGCCAGGTGGCTACCTAGTTAATCATCTAGTTAACTCAGCTCACTAGCTAACTTGTTAACTAGGTAGCTAGGTAGTTATGTCAGCTGGTAAGTCAGTGGGATACATAGGTAGCTATTTAGTTAAGTCAGCTGGCTAGACACCTGGCTAGCTAGAGGTGTCAGCTAGTTAATTCAGCAGGCTTTCCAGCTGGCTAACTAGTTATCAACTAGTTGAGTCAGCTGGCTAGTCACCTGTCTAGCTGTTTAAGTCAGCAGTTAATTCTAGTGGCTAGCAAACTGGCTAGCTAGGTAGCTCGCTAGTTAAGTCACTAGACTAGCTAGCTGACTAGCTGGTTAACTCAGCTAGTTAAATCAGCTCAATAGCCACCTGACTAGGTAGGTAGCTAGCTAATTAAGTCAGCTGGCTAGCCGGCTGGCTAGCTGGTTAAGTCAGTGTGTTAAGTAAGCTGGCTAGACGGCTGGCTAGCTAAGTGGCTAGCTAGTATAGCCAGTTGGCTAGCTGGATGTCTATCTAGTTAAGTCAGCTAGTTAAGTCAGCTGGTTAGATGGCTGGCTAGCTATATGGCTGGCAAGTTAAGCTGCCTTGGTAGCAGGCTGTTCAGCTAGGTGGTCAGTTAGTTAAGCTGGCTGACTAGCTGGCGTACCAGCAGAGTATCTGGCTAGTTAATCCAGCTGACTATCTCAATGTCCAACCTGCCAGCTGGCTAATTTCACCTGTTGGCTAGCCAGATGGCCAGCCTGATAGCTAGCTAGCCGGTTGCCTAGCCAGCTAGCCAGCCAGGTAGCTAGGTAGTTAATATAGGTTGCTAACCGTGTAGTCAACAAGGTAGCTAACTAGTTAAGTCAGCTGGCTAACCAGCTAGCCAGCCAACTATCTAGTCAGCTAGTTAAGTCAGCTAGCTAGCCAGCTAAGTAAGTGAGCTAGCAAAGCAGCTATTAGGTACCTAGTTAAGTCAGTCAGCTAGTCAGGCTGCTAGTCAACTAGCTAGTTAAGTCAGCTAACTAGTCATCTACCTAGTCAGCTAGAAAATTAAGTCAGCTAGAAAGTTAAGTCAGCTAGCAAATCAACTAGTTACTTTGCTAACTAGTCGGCTAGTAACTCAGCTTGCTGGTGAGCTAACTACTGGTCTCCCTCGCTTTCCATCAGGTCAGCTAACTAGTATGCTCGCTCACCTGCCAAATGGTCAGCAAACTAGTCAGCTCACATGCCAGCCAACAGGGCAAATAACTTGTCGGCTGGCTCGCAGGCCAACAGGTCTGCTAACTAGTTGGCTTTCTCGACAGCAGACTAGTTAAGTCAGCTCACTGGTTGGCTCATTAGCCAGCCAACTAGTTATGGCAGCACATGTGTCACCTCACTCGCGAGCAGACTAGTTAATTCGGCTGACCAGTCGGCTCTCTCACCAGCCAACTAGTTAATTCGGATCAACTGTCTGCTCACTCATTGGCTATTTAAGTCAGCTAAACTTTTGGCCTACTAGCTGGTCAACTACTTAAGTCAGCTAACCAATCGGCAGACTAGTGGGCCAACATGCCAGTCGATAAGTTAGGTCAGCTAAATAGACGGCCGACTAGTTAGGTCAGCAAACTACCCAGCCAAATGCTTACCAGAACTAATTATGGGCCAACTCGTCATCCAACTATTTAACCAAGCTAAATAGTCGGCCGATTAGTCGGCCAACTTGATAAGTCAGCTAAAAAGTTGGTCGAGTAGTCAGCCAACGTGTTAAACCAGCTAGCTAGTCAGCTGATATGTCAGCCAGCAAGTTGTCACCTAGGTAACTCATTAATCAACTAGTTAAGGCAGCTATTTAACTCGTTTACCATCTAGTTAAAACAGTTATATAACTCATTAACCAACTCGTTAATTCAGTTAGCTATCTCATTAGCCAACTAGTTAAGTCAGCTACTAAGTGAGCTAGCTAACTAGCTAGCTAGCTAAGTAAGATAGCTAAGTCACCTAGCTCACTAGTTAGCTAATTATTTAAGTCAGCTACTTAAGCCTGCTACCTAAACAGTTAGGTAATTAATTAAGTCTGCTCGTTATTCAGCTAGTTAAACAGTTAGCTAACTATTTGATTCAGGTAGTTAATTCAGTTAGTTAACTAGTTAAGTCAGCCAGTTAAGTCGGCTAGCTAAGAAGTTAAGTCAACTAGCTAAGTCAGCTAGTTAAGTCAACTTCTAATTTAGTCAGCTGGTTAAGACAGCTAGCTAGCTAGTTAGCTAAAGGTTTAAGTCAGCAGTTTCAGTCAGGTAGTTAGCTAGTAAACTAACGGGTTAAGTCAGCTGGTTGAGTCACCTAGCTAGCTAGTTAGCAAACGGGTTGAGTCAGCTGTTTGAGTAGGCTAGCTAGCTAGTTAGCTAACGAGTTAAGTCAGTTGGATGGTCAGCTAGCTAGCTAGATAGCAAACGAATTAAGTCAATTGGATGAGTCAGCTAGCCAGATGATTGGCTAATGAGATATGTCAGATGATTAAGTCACCAAGCTAGAATGTTATATAACTATTAAGCTAACTAGTTATCTAACTGGTTAAGTCAGCTAGCTAGCAAAGCAGCTTTCTATTTAAGTCAGTTTGTTAGCTAGGTAACTATCTAGTTACCTAACTATTTAAGTCAGCTGAGTACTAGGTAACTCACTAGTTAGCTAACTATTTAAGTCAGCTGGCAAACTAGGTAGCTGCTAGTTAAGTCACCTACTTAAGTCAGCTGTCTAGCCAGCTGGCTAGCTAGGTAGTGAGCTAGTTATGTCAGTTGGCTAGCCAGCTGGCTAGCTGGTTGATTCAGCTAGTTAAGACAGCGGTTGAGCCAACTGGATAGGTAGGTAGCTAGCTAGTTAAGTCAGCTAGATAGCAACCTGGCTAGATAGTGATGTCAGTGAGTTAATTCAGTTGGCTAACCAACTGGTTAGCTGGTTTAGTCAACTAGTTTAATCAGCTGTCTAGGTAGGTGATAGCTAGATAAGTCAGCTTGCTAGCCAGCAGCATCAATGTTCAAGTCACCTATTAAGTCAGTCAGCTAGCCTGCTGGCTATGTAGATAGCTAGCAATTTGAGAGGTGGCTAGCAAGCTTGCTAGCTTCAGTCAGCTAGGTAAGTCAGCTGGCTAACCAGCTGGCTAGATATGTAGCCAGATAGTTGTCAGCTGGCTAGCCAGGTGACTAGCTGGTTATGTCAGCTAGTTAAGTCAGTGAGCAACCAGCTGGCTAGCTAGTTAAGTCAGCTCATTAAGACTGTTGGCTATCCAGCTTGTTAGCTAGTTAAAAAGCTAGTTAAGTCAGATGGCTAGCCATCTGGCTAGATTGTTATTTCAGCTAGTTAAGTCAGCTGGATAGCTAGAAAGCTAGCTATATTAGTCAGCTAGTTACAGCAGCTAGGTAGCTAGTTAAGTCAGTTGGCTAGCTAGATAGCTAGCTAGATAGCTAGCTAGTTGAGCCAGCTAGATAAGCCATCTGGCTAGCTAGGTACCTAACTGCTTAAGTCAGCTAGTTAAGTCAGCTTGCTAGCTAGATAAGTCAGCAAGTTAAGTCAGCTGGATAGCCAGCTGCCTAGCTGGGTTGCTACCTAGTTAAGTCAGCTGGCTAGCCAGTTCAATAGCTAGTTAAGTAACCTAATTAAGTCAGCTCACTAGCCAGCTGGTTACATAGATACCTAGGTAGATAAGTCAGCTGGCAAGACAGCAGGATACATAGGTAGCCAGCTATTTAATTCAGCTGACTATCCAGCTGGCTAGCTAGGTACCTAGACAGTTAAGTCAGCCTACTAGCCAGCAGGCTTGCTAGTTAAGTCACCTAGTTAAGTCAGCTGACTAGATATTTGGCTAGCCATATTACTAGATAGTCAAGTTAGCTGTCTACCCAGCAGGCTAGCTAGTAAATCACCTAGTTAAGTCAGCTGGCTTAACTAGGTGGCTAGCCAGCTGGCTCACTGAATAAGTGAGCCAGTTATTTCAAGTGGCAAGCCAACTGGCTAGCTATGTAGCCATATAATTAATTCATCTGGCTAGCAGCTGGATAGTTGGTTGTCAGGTAATTAAGTCAGCTGGCTAGCCACCTGTCTAGCTAGATAGCTAGCTAATTAAGACAGCCGGCTAGATGGCTGAGTAACTAGTTAAGTCAGCGAGTTAATTGATCTGGCTAGTCGGCTGGCTAGCTAGTTGGCTAGCTAGTTAAGCCACCTGGCTACCCAGATGGCTATCTAATTAAGTCAGCTAGTTAAGTCAGCTGGTTAGCCAGCTGGCTAGCTAAGTGACTGGCAAGTTAAGAAGACTGGTTAGTAGACTGGCAAGGTAGGTGACCAGATAATTAAGTCAGCTCGCTAGGCAGCTAAACACCATGGTGGGTGGCTATTTAAGCCAGCTTTCTATCGCACTTTACAACCAGATGGCTGGCTATTTAACTGGTTGACTAACTGGGTGGCCAGTCCGCTAGCTAGCTACCTGACTGCCTAGCCAACTAGCCAGCCATATTGCTAGCAAGTTAAGCCAGGTGGCTAGCCACCTATCCAACGGCAGTTAGTAATTTAAGTCAGCTGGCTAGCCCGGTATCAGACAACCAGCTAGTCAGCTA
>NW_007234689.1:0-4288 GCF_000164805.1 Carlito syrichta
GTAGAAGAGATGAAACAAAAAACGCAGAAGCACTCAAAAGCACTAAAATGAATAAGTTCAGAATGCTTTGAGCAGTGGA
The DNA here is from genome assembly GCF_000164805.1 of Carlito syrichta. NCBI lineage: Eukaryota > Metazoa > Chordata > Mammalia > Primates > Tarsiidae > Carlito > Carlito syrichta. The sequence continues at coordinate 80 of NW_007234689.1, forward strand.
AAAAAGCATCTAGATACATTGTATTTTGTCAGATGAAGAGTATTTTTGAGGGTGATTGAAGTTTAAACATGTCAGAATAAATACACATTTTTTAATGGACAAATTCTGGGGTTTTTTTTTGAGATCGCCCTCATACACTGTAGGATGTTTAGCAGCGCCTGTGGCCTCTGACACACTAGCTACTAGATACAAATGTGACAGCCTCTTCCTTTGGATTCACATTTTTTGAGTGTTTTTTTCTTCTATCTTTATTTTCTGCTAATATAATAATGGTGGAAAATAGTGAATGAACACATATTATTTGTCAGACCCTGAGTATACCACAGTTGGTAATGAAGAAGCCATTTTTTAAGCCTACGTGTCTGATTCTGGAGCCCATGCAAGCTCTTTTTTCTTCTCTAAAGATGTGGGGTAAAATTCAAGGTTAGGTATATAAGTGGTCATCATACAGGCTCTTAACCATTATACCACACAACCCACTACACCTAGGAATAGACTGTCACACTCCCTGGATCAGCCATCTGTCTCATTGAACACACAGAAAGCTCCTTCAGTGCCATTTGTGTTTTACTTATGTCTTAGCCCTAGTATCTACCATAGTGTCTGACATAGAATACACACAATATATGCTTTTAAAAATAAAATAATAAGCTTTATGCCATTACCATATGACTTATGCTTCATTAGATGCAGTTCAATCTGTTGGTGTCATTTTAAACCCTGGTATTCAAGAGATAGTCTAATGAACATAGAGGACCTGTCTTATTCATAAACATTTATTTCTCGATCGGAGGCTGTGACTCATGCCTATAATCCCATAACTTTGAGAGGCCAATGTAAGAGGTTTCCCTGAGCCCACAGGTTCGAGACCAGTCTGGCCAACTTGGTGAGATCTCAGCTCTACAATAAATCAAAAAATTAGCCGGGCATGGTGGCACATGCCTGTAGTTCCAGCTGCTTGGAAGGCTGAGGAAGAACGATTGCCTGAACTCAGCAGGTCGAGGCTTCAGTGGCTATGAACATGCCACAGCACTCCAGCCTGGGCAACAGAGTGAGACTCCAACTTAAAAAAAAAAAAAAAAGGTCAGACTAAAAATGCACTCACATAATTAATTTCATTATAGCACTAAACCACATTAAGTCTAAGGTAACTACAGATTTCCTCTTTGCTATTCCTGTAAGCAACAAACTCTGAAGTCTCTACCCATAAAGCTGTTTCCTTGACTCTAATTTATTAGAGGTTTTAAAACTTTATTCCTATGAAATTTTTTGAAAGCCAAGATTTTTTGTGACATGATACCTTCTTGCTTGAAAAAGGAGTGTATCTTCTGAGAAAAGAGGTCTAAGTTAAAGAGTCTTTGGCTTTTGCAAATGTATTGGGAATTACTTAGGCTTTCAAAACAGTGTTCAGTGGTGTTAAATTTGCAAAGGTAAATGTTTAATAGGTAAACACTTCTGAAACAATCAAAATTAAAAATACACTGTGTGGCTGGATTGGTGGCTCAGCCTGTAACCCCAGCATTATGGAAGGCCTAGGTGAGTGGATCGCCTGAGCCTGCAGGTTCGAAACCCACCTGGGCAAGTTGGTGAGACCTCTTCTCTACAATAAATAAAAAATTAGCTGGGCATGGTAGCGTGCACCTGTAGTTCCAGCTACTTGGAAGACTGAGGCGGAAGGATCACTGGAGCCCAGCAGGTCAATACTGTGGTGGCCAGGATCATGCCACTGCACTCCAGTCTGGGGGACAGAGTGAGACTCCAACTCAAAAAAAAAAAAATACACTGTAAATTGTTATAATTGTAATACAGTACATGAACTATTTATGCTTTGGCTAGGTTGACTATTTGAAACACCCAAAGAGCTTTATGAATTAGAGATGCCATGTAGATTTGAAGCCCCCAAGTACAGTAAGATAAGCTTGGTTCAATTAAATTAATAAATATAAATTAATATGTTAAGATTGTTTTTATATAACTGCATTTTTGCAATTCAGACACAGTTCTAAGGAGATCATTCTTATTCGTAGTTGATGCAATACCAACAATAAACCAAATGGGAAAATGCTTATATGGCAACAAAGACAAACAGTAGTCATAATTTCTTTTTACATAACTAAACTCTTGAGTGTAAGAGAGAATGATGTTCATTTAAGAAACTAAACAGTTGGACCAAAAGGAGGGACCATACAATTCCTTTATAGGAAATACTGGGCTAACATAATAAAATGAATGTAAGACAGACATTGCCATGATGAATTAAGTTACTTACAGACTACTTTTTTAAGGTGACTGAGTTTCTTCCCTATAAATAGTGCTATTACAGAAGAAAGAAAATTTTGGGGTGTAGATATTGCATAACTAATCTATGCAATAGTTTAGCTACTGCTCTAAAATGAAAATAGTTATTTTAAAAGATTAAACTTTCATTCAACTTTATTCATTTTTATCCACTAAATATGTCAAAATTTGAAAATGCTGTGCTAATGTCATGTATTTAACAAGCTTTCCTTGCATTTCTTAATGTTTTTCTCAATTTTTTGATGGTTATTTTGTTTGATGCACATAGATTTATTAATTTTATACTCTTAAGCTGTTCGTTTTAGCACAAGGTAATTTCCCACTTCTTTTGTATCTCGAACTTTTAAGTGTTATTTTGTGTGATATTATGCTGTCATTTGTCTCTTAAATGTGTTTGCTTTTGCCTGGTGTCTTGCCTAGTATCCACTCTGTCTTTATCCTATGAACCCATGCATTTAACTGGATCTTGGTTTTTTTAGACCTACCTAACAGAATTTAGTTCATTCACATTTGTTATAATAGCAAATGTATGTGATGTAACTTCTTCCATCTTACAATATTTAATTTACATGACTGCTTCCTCTTTTTTTCCTTTTTTTTCTAGTTTAATCATATTGTCTCTCATCCTCCTCCACCCCACCTCCTACTTTTGGATCTCTGACAGTTCATTGAACTATTTTGTGCACAAAATCAAAAAATATATTTCCTACAAGGTCTGATAATTATGTTCACAAATTTTCCACCAAGTGTGTATGTGGGCAGCACTTTACAAACAAATTGGTAAGGTTTCATAACTTTGGTATATCAGTGTCTCACAGCTGTGTTCACGTCGATGTGTGGCAGTGTTTTGCTAAGTGACATTTGTTAATGCTGTTGCATGTTTTTGTGTGCCATCATGAGAATGCTGAAGCTTGAATCAGAGCAACAAATGAACATTACATTTCTTTTTAAACTTGGCAAGAGTAGAAATAAAATTAGGGACATGTTAGTCCAAGTTTATGGGGATAATGCCATGAAGAAAATGGCAGTGAACAAATGGATTAAACATTTTTCTGATGGGAGAGATAGCATCACTGCTGAAGAGAGATTAAGACAGCCAGTAATGAGCAGAGCTGATACAAACATTGCAAAAATTTGTTGAATTGTGTGTCAAAATCATCAACTGACTATGAGAAGCATAGCAGAACAAATAAACGTTGATATCAAAACAGTTAGGAAAATTTTACCTGAAAATCTTGTCATGAGAAAGGTGTGTGCAAAAATGGTCCCAAAGGAGCTTTTGCATCACAACAATGCACCAGCTCACACAGAACTGTCTGTGGGGGAGTTTTTAGCCAGTAAACAAATAACTATATTAGAACACCATTCCTATTCACCTGATCTAGCCTCCTATGACTTTTTTATTTACCCTAAGATAAAGAAAATATTGAAAGGAAAACACTTGGAGGATATCAGGGGTAATATGACAACAGCTCTGATATCCATTCCAGGGAGAGTTCCAAAATTGTTTTGATGGGTGAACTAGGCATTGGTGTTGGTGCATAGCTTCTCAAGGAAAGTACTCAAAGATAACCATAGTGATATTCAGCAGTGAGGTATGTAGCACTTCTAGGATGAGTTCACGAACTTAATCACCAGACCTCATATATTTCATAAAAAAAGCTAGCCCTGTAATCCCAGCACTTTGCAAAGCCAAGGTGATCAGATTGCCTGAGCCCGCAGGTTCATGACCCACCTGGGCAACTTGGCGAGACCTCATCTTTACAATAAATTAAAAAATTAGCCGGGCATGGTATCGCATGCCTGTAGTTCCAGCTACTTGGAACGCTGAGGGAGAAGGATTGCTGGAGCCCAGCAGGTGAGGCTGTGGTGGCTAGGAGTGGCCACTGTACTCCAGTCTGAGCAACAGAG
>NW_007234690.1:0-15691 GCF_000164805.1 Carlito syrichta
AGCCAGGTGTGGTGGCAAGTACCTGCAGTCCCAGCTACTTGGAAAAGATGGAAGGATTGCTGGAGCCCAGGAGGTCAAGGCTGAGGTAAACTGTGATCATGCCACTTCATTCCAGCTTCAGCAACAGAGTAGATCCCCAACTGAAAACAAAACAAAACAAAACAAAATAGAACAAAACAAAACAAACAAGATAAATAACCCCTGCCACACATACACAAATTTAAAAATAATACACAGACCAATCATCTTTGTAAGAAATCTAGAATCTATTTAAGAGATTGGAACTCATAATACCAGTACAGAAGGAAAATGCAAGATATGTATTTGTAGAGACCTTACCCTGGCATAACGCAGTGTCACTGTGAGAAAACCAGCCATTTCTAATTTCCCCCAGGGGACGCAAAGTGTGGGAACATCCATCTAATACACTGAAATTTTAGGACACTGCCTGAGAGACAAGTTTCTGTCATGGTTGAATATAAACTCTGACAGCAATGGGGTCACTGAGAATAAAGGAGATCAACATAAACTAGATTCTGCAGTAACACAGGTACAATGCTAAGTAGAAATCCAGATCACAGCTTACCAGGATACCAGAGAGGCTGCAGAATAGCAGGCAGACAACGAGTGAGCTCCTGAGGAAAACTGGCAAAATCTCTCCCGTTAGATTACAAACAAAAACCCAGAGAAAACACATCCCCAGGAAAGGGTGAGTGGTCTCTAGAATGTCTAGTCAAGATGAACGGAGAACAACCTCCCCGAAGGGAGCCAGATAGCAAAAGCTGGTTAGTGAAATGCTAAGGTTCCAACAGAAGATAATAAGATACAAAGAAAAAGGAAACATGACCCATTCAAATAAATATTAAATCACCACAAACTGATACTGAAGAATCCGAGGTATATGAATTACCAGACAAATATATAAGACTGTGAAAGATGCTCAGAGAGACAGTATACATAGACAACTTCAGGAAATCAGAAAATGATGTATGAACAAAATGAAATTATCAACAAAAAGACAGAAACTATTAAGAAGAATCACAGAAATCCTAAACCTGAAAATACGCAACTAAATTGAAAAAGACACTACAGTGGTTTAAAAGCACACTGAACCAGGTACAAGAAATAAATAGTGAACAGACAAAAGAGGGAAAAATAGAAGAAAAATGAAAAAGGACAAAGGGAATTATGAAACACCTATCATGTGCATCACCTGCATGTCAAAGTAACAAAAAATAAATAAAACAGATAACTATCATCAAGTACATACCAACATACTAGTTAGCCTAGAAAAAATGAATAAATCTCTAGAAATATATAACCTAACAAGACTGAGTCAAGAAGAAATAAAAAATCTGTACCTAACTGCAAGTAGTAAGGAGATTTAGTATTTAAAAAAAAAACTCCAATTGGACAACACAGTGCAAAAAAATAAAATAAATAAAAAATTAGCCAGGTACAGTAACACGTCTATCGTCCCAGCGACTCAGGAGGCTGAGGTAGCTTAGGAAGACAAGGCTACAGTAAGCTATAACCATGCCACTGCACTCCAGCCTGGGTGACAGAGTGAGATCCTGACTCAAAAATAAACAAACAAAACTCCCAACAAAGAGACCAGGAACAGATGCGTAATTCATCCTCACTTCACAATTCTAGCAAACATTTAATGAAAAATTAACACTAATCCTTCTAAAACGGTTCCAAGTAATAAAAGAGGGAATCAAAAACACTCACTCTTGGACCCCACCATTGCTCTGATATCATTCAGGCAAACATATGACAAGAAAACAAAACTATACACTAATATCCTTTTTGAACATTGATGACAAAATCTTCAGATTGGCGCAGTGGCTCACGCCTGTAATCCTAGCACTTTAGGAGGCAGAAGTGAGAGGTTTACCTAAGTCCAGGTTTGAACCTAGGCAACTTGGTGAGACCTCATCTCTACAATAAATCAAAAAATTACTTCCCTCCAGGAAGTGCCACATGTTCAGCTATCCTGTCACTCTCTGAAGCCTGTCCTTTCGGGGTTTCATAGAATCTTAATAAAAAGGCAGGACTAATAAATCACTGCCATTGGTGATCAATTTTAATTTCATCTCTTCCACCTTTGGTACCTGTGGTTTCAACTTCTTGGAAGGCTGAGGCAGAAGGATTACCTGAGCTCAGCAATTGAGGCTGTAGTGGCAGTGAGTGTGCCACTGCACTCCAGCCTGGGAGACAGTAAGACTCCCACTCAAAAAAAAAGAAAAGAAGAAAAAGTCCTCAACAAAAATCTAGGAAATCAGATTGTACAGCACAGTAAAAGAGTAATAGACCATGATCAAGTGGGATACACACTGGGAAGACAAGGATGGTTCCACAGAATAAAGTGAGCCAATGTAGCATATCACAGTGACATAGTGAAGAACAAAAATCACATGATCATCTCAATTCATATTAAGAAAATTTGACAAAAGTCAACACTATACATGATAAAAAAAAATTAAACAAGCCAGGCTCGGTGGCTCAGCCTGTAATCCCGCTGAGGTGGAAGGCTGAGGTGAGTGAATTGCCTGAGCCCGTGGGTTCGAGACCCGCCTGGGCAGCGAGACCTCATCTCTACAATAAATCAAAAAATCAGCCGGGCGTGGTGCGCATGCCTGTAATTCTGGCTACTTGGAAGGCTGAGGCGGAAGGATCGCGGGAGCCCAGGAGGTCGAGGCTGCGGTGGGCGGGAGCGGCCACTGCACTCCAGTCTGGGCGACAGAGTGAGACTCCAATTCAGAAAAAAAAGAAAAATTAAACAAACGAAGAAGATAGTACAACTTCAGAACATTATATTTTGCAATGACTTCTTGGTTATAACAGCAAAAGAACAGGCAAGAGCAGCAAAAACAGATGACTGGAACCATATCCAAGTGAGAAACATTTGGACATAAAAAAATGTTATCAAAATAGGAAGAAAAAAAAACTCTGTTGTAAAAGAATAGCTAATATAATTCTGAAGAGAAAATAACGTTGTTTAACAAACTATATATGAACAATTTAAGATATATAGTAGAAATAACTTAAAATAAATCAACGAAAATATTTACAATATATACACAAAATACAAATTCATGAGAAATATTCTGTAGCAAACACAAACTTTCCACTATCAAACAATCAGAATATGCTTTGTGAGGGAGTTTTCCTACACACTAGCCAGCAGTCCGTTCTCAGAGAATACCAGCTGGGTATCCTCCAACTCAGTTCACATTCAACACTATCTACCTGGAAACAGTGTCAGATCATAAGAATGGATCCCCCACTTCTAGTGCCAATGGCAAGCCCAGATTGCTCAATCTGTGTTTCTAATGGACTGTTTAGAAAGTGCTATTTCCACAAACCCCTTATTGTGTTCAATTAAGTTATTGAAGTGACTCACAGACCTCAAACTCTTCACTTGCATTTACTCATTTTTATATAGGCTATGACAAAGGATACATTTGCAGAGACGTGTTTAGCAAGGTATGACAAAAGGGCTGAGAGCTTCAATGGCCTCACAGGGACACCACCCTCCAGGAACTTCCACATCTTCAGCTATCCTGTCAATCTCTGAAGTCTGTCCTTTCGGGTTTTCATAGAAGCTTGGATAAACAGGCAGGGTTAATGAAATCACTGCCATTGGTAATCAATTTAAATTTCATCCCTTGCCCCATTGGTAGTTGAGTGGAGCTGTAAATCCGAACCCTTCAATCCCGCCTAAAATTCCGGTGAAGCAATTTTTTTTTTTTGAATTGGAGTCTTACTTCATCATCTAGGCTGGAGTGCAGAGACACACTCACAACCAGCCCAGCGGTGACCTGCTGGGTTCCGGCGATCCTTCCATCTCAGCCTACAAGTAGTTAGAACTACAGATGTGCACTACCATGCCTGGCAAATTTTTTGATTAATTATAGAGTTGAGATCTCACCAAGTTGCCCGGGCTGGTCTCAAATCCATGGGTGCAGGCAATCCAAATGCCTTGGCCTCTCAAAGTCCTGTGATTATGGGCTGAGCCCCCAAGCCTGGTCCCAGTGAAGCTTCTAAGAGGCTGCCAGCTATCAGCCAACACATTTGAATACAAAAAATAAACACTCTCAGCAGGTGTGGTGGTTCAAGTCTATAATCCCAGCACCTTGGCAGGCCAAGGCAAGAGGACTGCTTGAGCCAAAGGGTTCGAGATCAGCCTGGACAACTTGGCAAGATCTCATCTCTACAACAAATCAAAAAAATTAGCTGGGTGTGGTGGCATACGCTTGTGTTTCCAGTTGCTTGGAAGGTTCAGATGGAAAGATCACCTACGTCTAGCAGGTCAAAGGTGCAGTGGCCATGAGTGAGCCACTGCACTCCAGCCTTGGTGACAGAGTGAGACTGCACTCAAAACAAAAAAAGTAAATAAATAAAACACACACATACACTCTGGAGATTCTGAAGACTTTTGGGGTTATGTTTCAGAAAACTGAGTCAAAGACCAGGTATATGTAAACTCTCAAACACTATGTCTAAATTAAGCATACCACTGTGTAATAAGGAACTCTGCGAGGTCTTCTAAACCAAGATGCTACAAACAAACAAACATACAACAAAAGACAAGAAACATGAAGGAAAGTTTTCTGTTTCAAACTAAAAACTATATTACCTAAAAAGAGACAACAGAGCATATAGAAAGAATTAAACCACAGAATAAATATAAAACAGCTCCTAAAATACATTTCCAGAAAACCAAGCAATGTATAAAAATCCATCTTTTTATATATGTGTCCATTCCATGAAGGTATAAAACTTGCTGAGACTCATAAGAAATACAATGAAAACAAAAGGGTTGTAATTTTCCAACTGTCAAAACAAACATGGTAATAACTTTTGTTTATTGAGTGGGAGATCTCACGTGGTGTTGGTGACAGATGGCACCTTTGCAGCTCAGGGTAGAGACAGGATACTGCCAGATCTATCAATACAGGATATGCCCCACCCTAGAAGAACCAGCACTCTTTCAACTGTCTCACCTGGAGGAAGCCACTGATATCTGTAATGAAGACGGCATGCTCAGATGCAACCAGTGTGGCATTCTTTAATTTTCTTTTCTGTTTTGTGTGTGTGGAATTCTTTATATCAGTGAAAAAACTGAAAGACCCACCTGTCATCAATCAGAGAACGCTCCAAGAAGGATATAAAAAAGAGATCCATCAATGTCTCTTAACTTTGAAACATGTAAATTTTCAAAATGTGCAGGTTAAAATATGCAACACAAATTCACTTGCTATGGCTGGGCCCAGTGGCCCGAAATCCCAGCACTCTGGAGGCAGTGGCGAGAATCTCCCTGGGCTCAGCCTGGGCAACTTGATAAGACCTCATCTGTATAATAAAATTTAAAAATTAGCCGGGCATGGTGGTGCACACTTGTAATTATGGTTACTTATAAGGCTGAAGTAGAAGGATCGTCTGAACCCAGTCGGTCAGGTTATGTTACTCTGTAAGTGTGCCACCATGTTCCAGCCTGGGAGATACAGGGAGACCACGACTCAAAAAAAAAATCACAAAAACTTCTAATAATGTATAAATACTGTTATACAGGACTCTCATGGACTCTTCCCACAGAACAGATAACAGTGGTTCCCCAAAGCTATGTGAAGAAGGGTGGCAGGAAAGGAAAGAGAATTTTTACTAGAAAACAAATGAATACATCATATCATGTTTATAAGAAGAGAAATAAAATGCTTACCAATAATTCGAACAACAAGATTATGGTTTTATTTTCTGTAAAGGCAAATAAGTGCTGCTCCTAGGTCTTAGAAAAATTATAATCATCCTCACCTAAAACACATGTAGCACAAGGGTCCCTGAAGGAACACCAGTGTCCCCTTGGTATGATTCTGTGAGAATAGTTTAATGAATCTCCTGCTGGTTGACATATTCTCTCATATATTAAAACAGACGATGGAATGAAACATCCCATGTCACTGAGGCTTCTGACTCAACTTTCCGTCCCAATCCTGGACATTAAGAGTTTGAACTCAGCCGAGCTCGGTGGCTCAGCCTGTAATCCCCCGCCTTTGTGAGGCTGAGGTGAGTGGATTACCTGAACCCGTGGATTTGAGACCCGCCTGGGCAGGTGAGACCTCGTCTCTACAATAAGTCAAATAAATTAGCCGGGCGTGGTAGCACACGCCTGTAATTCCGGCTACTCGGAAGGCTGAGGTGGAAGGATTGCTGGAGCCCAGAGGACGAGGCTGCGGTGGCTGGGAGCGGCCACTGCACTCCAACCTGGGCGACAGAATGAGACTAAACTCAAAAAAAAAAAAAAGAGTTTGAACTCAGAAGCACAATGCTTTCCTTATTCAGCTTCAAATGTATTATAAAATCAGGCTCAAAATATTTAGTCTCCTATTCTAGAATTTACCAGGTCCTTGTGCACACTGATGTATAACTTCCACATGCACACCCTCTAACCCTGATCTAGAGAGCTGACGTGGCCCCAAAACAACCCTGTTGCCCACCAGCTCTCATACCACAAGGCTCACACCCCATCTCCATCCACATCTCATATGAGCCCTTCCCAGGACAACACTCCGTGCCACTTCCTCACAAATTCACCTCATTAGGTCATGGAGAGATGGATTCTAGGTGGAGACAAGAGGGACTGAGGGAAAACGGGGTAAATGTGAGCAGACATGACAGTAAGGATGTTTCAGACCCAGAGGGGATGACCAACTCCAACGCCTGACATTTCACACAGGAAGGAGACAGGACAAACCACTGAGGAGGTCGCTTTACCTGAGAGAGAGCCATCCCTGATGGCTTTTCTTGACTCCTCCTCCGCTTCTGGGCTTCTTCATGCACCATGAGGCTTTAGACGTCAACCCTAGATGGCAAAAACACACTGTCCATTGCTCAGAATCAACACATCCCTGTGCTGTGCCTCAACCACACACAGCAAAGACCTCGCCCTGTGGAAACACGGTGTTTTGCCTCCCACTGCACCAGAGGAAACTCAGGGACAATGAACTCCTACAAGAAGAACACCAAGTGAATCTTTTGGCCCCTTTCTTCAGAACCTGCTCTCCTCCTGGAGGAGCCTACACTGGCTGCAGCAGTCGCGAGCTGGACTTGGCTGAGCTCCCTTCCAGGAGCCCCAGTCCTGATCAAATCCCATGAAGAGTACAGCCCTCCCGCCACCTCTCTGTGGATCACAGACTGACCTCAGTCCTCAGGGCCTTGGTGCTCTATGCTGGATACCAATTCGAATCAACATTAAACATTATGAAGCCTTAGTCCTACCTATTTGAATGAAAGTATCTGGTAAGAGAGCATAGGAGATATTTCTCCAAAACACCTCAGGACTCTAATGAGAAGCCAGGATTGAGCTCCACACAGGGGGGGCAGGCCCAGCCCACCTCCCATCTTCTGGTTCTGCTCTCACTTTGTGATCTTTTTGTCGCCAGGATTCAGACAGCGAGAGACAAGGGAAAAGAAAAAACACATGAAGAGCAGGCAATATGGACCAGAGGTCAGCCTGAGGGTGCGGCTGGAATGCCAACTTGGGACATGGGAAGGCACAGAAGCCTCCATGAGGAAGATGACATCGTAACAAAGACCTGGGGAAGGAAGGGAGTTTGCACCTGCAGTTGAGGGGCCAGAGGGTTCTAGGCAGAGGGACAACCCAATTGAAGGCCCTGAGGCAGGAGCAGCTTCCACGCCAGGAAGAGGGGAGAGGCCCGTGTGGCTGCAGCAGAACGAGAAGGACAGAAGAGGAGTTGAGGCTAGAGGGGTCCTGGGGCAGCAGATCAGGGAGGAACCAAAGCTCCAAACATTTTTCTTCCATACTTCAAAAAGATTTTGGAAATATGCAATTATTCTCCCATCAAATAAACATACATTTTACCATTATCTTATAAATAAGTTGACTCACTTACAAATGATGTCACACCTTCTATATCTTAAATACATGTGAACAGTTTCAGCAAGGCCTAGGAAGAGCAGGTTGGCCCTCATCTGAGATGTGCAGGGCTGCAGGGAACACGTTTGGAGTTCAGGAAGTCATTCCTGGACACGTGACGGGAGAGAGGACTGTTAGATATCCCAGCAGAGTTAAGGGGACAACTCGACACAGGTTCCACCGTTCAGGGGAGAGGTCTGCAGGGCAATTGGAGACATGCAGATTGGTTTAAAGCCAGGAGATGAGATGAAAAGGAAAGGCAGTGGGTGTAGACAGAGAGAGAAAAGGTTCAAGGACTGAGCCGGGGTCATGCCACATTCAGAGAACAGGTAGATCAGGAGACACCAGAAGAGGAAAGCAGGAAGTGACTAGGGAGGCAACAAGGAAATTAACACAAAGAGTTTCTAAATATTAATGGCATCTGCTCAAAGCCAAGATAATAGAGAAAGTGGTCAACCTGCCACACGCAGTTCGTAGGACAAAAAAATTAAATCTTGGATTTAGAAATGGGAGGACACTGGGAACTGAAAAAGAAAGTATCCGCGAGATGTTGGATGTGAAGGCTTGATTCAAGGAAAAATTCAAGGGTTCAAGCAAAAATTGTAGGCAAGAATTCAAAAAACATAAGAAGTTTAGAGCATTAAGCTTGGAGCACAGAAGTGGGTAACTTACTACAGAGAGAAAAGTAGTTAAGAGAATCTTTTGTTTTAAAGATGAAAAAATGTAAAAAAAAGAAAAAGTCAGTGTGTGTGTGTGCTTGTGTCTCTTTTGATGGACAATACCATCTAGGTACGCTGATCCAAATAATTCCCTGGATGTAAAATTGATGACGCCATGGAAGAAGTAGGCCATACGTCCTGAGACTGCAAGGGAGACTGGCACATGTGACACGATCATAGGGTCAGCAACAGCCAGGAGCAGGGACAGACCATTCCCAGTCCCTATGGAGATCACAGGCCCTGAGACAGGAGGGTGGACAGGTTGGAAAACATCTCTCCCCATTCACTGTGTGAGATGCGAAAAACCCAAACTGTTGTGACCACTCTCACACTCAACACAGAATGCTTCACTTATAGTGACCAAAAGATGTGTATGGTTTTACCCACCCTGACCAGTCCTCCAGGGACCTCCCAGCTGGGGGTCTTATAATTTAACTCAATTCTAACCCTATCTACAGGATAACATCAAACACAGGTTAAGAGCTCAGTTCCACAAGGCTGCCCCCTCACATGCAGGCGTCATTGCCACCTTCTGAAACACTTCATAAATATTGTGGTTCTCTTCACCCCCTCCTTGGATTCAACTAACTTGCTAGGACAGTTCTTACAACCAGTTCTTCTTTATCCTTTGTAATATACTTTATTAAAAATGGGTAAATTAAGTCAAGTGTTTCCCTGAGTTCTGTGAGCCATACAGTAAAATAAATTTAACCAGGGGAGGGGGTAAGGAAACTGTCATTTTTTTTTGGAGCCAGAGTCTTACTCTATCACCCAGGCTGGAGTGCAGTGGCATGCTCATGGCCACCACAACATCGACCTGCTGGGCTCAGACGATCTTTCCACTGCGGCCTTTTAAGTAGCCGGAACTACAGTCATGCGCCACCATGGCCGGCTAATATTTTGACTTATTGTAAAGAGGAGGTCTTGTCAAGTTGCCTGGGCTGGACTCAAATCCCTCGGCTCAGGCAATCCTTTGGCCTTGGCCTCCCAACAGGCTGGGATTACAAGCTTGAGCCACTGTTCAGCAGTAAGTGCCAATTTATACCAGCTGGTGAGAAGTTCAGAACCTGGCACTTTGGACTGGCATCTGCAGTGGGAGCCCTCAACGAGTAGAGTCTGGTGCTAACTCCAGGCAGTTTACGTCAGAATAGAGTTAAATTATAGCACATCTAGTCAGTGCCTAATGAAAAATGGGGTTGTTAGTGGGAAGAAGTCTTCATACACTTTGGTAACCTGTGGTGAAGTATGCTATGTTGAGTGTATACTGCTGCATTGATCCAGAGAGGAGGAAAAACATTTGGTTTTTTGGTACTGGAATAGCGTGACCCACAACTGAATGAGTCAAGTCACTGCCCTACAGCTGAATAAGGATTAAATGCAGAATTTACCCTCCAGCACTGAGAATTATAAAGGGCACCAGCTTTACAGAACAGAACTTTTGCTATTCACTCCAGCATCTGAATAATTTAAACCAAAGTATTTAAAATACAAGTATTAGATTATAAGGGCGAGATGTGGTGGCTCATGCCTGTAATCCCAGTGCTTTGCGAGGGCGTAGGGATTGCTGGAGGCCAGGAGTACAGCATGGGCAACACAGCAAGATCTCAACTCTGCAAAAAAGTTAAGTTAGCCAGGCACGATGGCATGCACCTGTAGTCCCAGCCTCCCTACTTGGGAGGCTAGTGCAGAAGGATCGCTTGAGTTGGAGTTTGAGGCTGCAATGAGCTACAACTGTATCACTGCTCTCCAGCCTTGGCCAAAGAGAAAGATCCTATCTCAAAAGAAAAAATTAGATTATATACACACAAATCAACATATCACGATGTACTCATTCACGTCCAATCACGCCACCACTCATCTGGACCAGGGTCCCCTCTTCATTACTGTTTCCCTCCCTCTCTCTGTCCTTATCTCTCATTCCCACCTTCTCTCTCCAGCTGTTTTTCTTTTGTTTTCCCCTGGGCTTCTGCCCCTCATTTTGTGTCCCTCTCCTCTCCTGGTCTTCCTCCCCTTCTTCCCTCTATTTGCTTCCACCTGTTCTGCCCTATGCTTGTAACTGGCATCTCTTGTTCCTTTCTCCCCAGTCTTTTGATTCTTTCAATCTCCACACATTTCTGCCTCTTTCCTCCCCCATCTCTGCTCTCCCCATAAACTCCCTCTCCCTGATACACTCCCTGGCCCTCACTCTGGCATCCCCAATTCCGAGCTTCCTTCCTGCTGTCTCCCTCTGCTCTCATCACCAATTGTCCTATCCTGTCCCAGCACCAGGCTGCTGTCTGCTGTAGCTCTAAATCATTCCTCCCCTCGCCTCACTCTCTGTCTGAGGTGCTCCCCTTTGCAGCCCCTCTCCCTATCTTGTTATCTTTCAGCTCTCTGGAGAGTGAGTTTTCTCTAAGTTTCCCGAGTGGCTTTTCTCCCCGTTTCTTTTTCGTCCCTCCCCCCATTTACTGTCTCTCTGCAAACCCCTCACCTATATGTTCTGCCATTTGTTTATGACGCCACTCATTCTTCTTGACTCAGTTTTTACATTTCCTCTCAGTTACTCGCTGTCTGTCTCCTGATACCCCTTCCCCATACATTTACAGGGAGGGGGATGGAATAAGATTCCCACCTCTTGGAAAAGATCATTTCCCAGTGGGATGGGGTTTGGGACAAAAGAACACTGGACATAAAGAAACAGGCTCCTCATCTCCCTCAACGAGGGGGCAGGCCGGGAAAGCAGTGACTGCGAAGGGGAGGCCTGGGGGAAGAAGGACCAGGCCCCGTGAGCGCAGGAGGGGGCGATGACGCCTTAGGACAAGGGGCGGAGGCGCGGCCTGTTGCGCATCTGGCCTGCAGGCTCCGGGGCCAGGAGGGGAGAGGTTCCATGAAAGCACGAACCCACGTGGCAGGAGAGGAATTTACAGGGCGGGCTGGGAGATCAGTCAAGGTTGTAAGCAGGATACGAAGTAAAAGGAGGTGTCGGCACGACCCGAAGGCAGAAGGGTCTCAGGCAGGACCAGCCTGCGTGTCCTGAATCCAAAAGGGAGGGATCTCGGGCTCTCTCGGCAACGTGTGAAAGTACTTCGGGTGGAGGGAGCGGTGCGGGGATTCTAAGGGCTGAGGGAACCTCCGGACATCGGGTAGGGGGGCGCTGGGGCCTCCGAAGCGCAGGTTTAACCTAGGTGGAGGGACACTCACGATCCTCGCCGCGGCCTTGACTCCAAGCGACGGGCTGCCGGTCTGGAGGAAAGTGCGCGTGCGCGGGGGTTGGAGCGGGGACGGCCTGGGGGCGGGGCCTGTGTGGGGCTCCAAGGCCAAGGCGGGGCCTGGCGGGAAAGGCCAGGCGTGGGGCGGGAACGGGGCGGAGAAGGGGTGCGGCCCCGGCGGGACTTTACGGTACAGGGGGCCGTGGGAGGAACCAGGTCGGGGAAGGGCGGTTCCTTGGCCCGTAGGGGCGGGGCGCGAGCCTCCTACGCCTCGCTTTCAGAGCTTCTTGGTTTTGTGGGTGGTGGAGGAGGCAAGACCTGCCTTTGAGGCTGGAGTAAGTCAGCACTCTGGAAAGTGGGGTCTCTCTAGGGCGGTCATTGTGGGTCTGTTTGTGGATCCAAGAATACCCCTGCAATTCGAATTCATCAGTTTAATGAAACTACCCCTGGAATTGCCTGTGAAGAGGACGCAACCTGGAATGTGAGATGCAAAACTCAGCGCGGCGGATTGTGCAATGTTAGGCTGAAGCCAAGCAGAGCATTCCTTCCACTTCTGCTCCCTGTTCACTCCGGAAGAAGAGCGTCCACCGTGTGCTCCGTTCCACAGAATTTCATAGGGAAAAATACCCGCGCTGTGGGCGTTAGGGGTGGGGTTAGTTAGGTCAACAACTGTTGTTTTAAAAAACAAATTAACTCTTAACGAATCGAAATGAATTGCGTCATTCTTCCCTCCTCTTGTTATTCCATCCCACACTTAACTTCACCTCGAACAACTTTTGTGATCAATTTCATCGTCATAGTAATATACTTGTGTCAATAACTTCTAAATATCATGTAATTTCCAATAGATTTGTTTCATATGCATTCTGAAAAAGTAATTAGAAAAAGTATTTTTTACTAAAAAATTGTAATTATGTGAATCATTTGCTTTGCTAACTATTTTTGAATGTTCTGTCTACTGTAAGAAAGCCTGTAAACTAGTGTTCAGGAGACATTTGCATTTATTTTCATTTTATGAATAATTAATGTCCTGATAGTTCTAAAGGTAGTTTGTGGAGGGGATAGTTTCTTTCACAAGAACCCTTAAGAAAGGAAAACTGGATATAGAAATGTTAAATAATAGTTTCTACTGGCAATAATATGGATCTGCAAATTCACATCTCTTATGAATTGTTTTTCTCTCACATCCCTGCATGTGGAAGATTTCATCCATGGAGAAATGATGACAGCGTGAAACATTTGTGTCATGGATCGGGAGATTGGCCTCGGGATAGCATGGCAAGCAAATGGTTTTGTCATTTCAAAGAGGGCCACTAGGACCTCAATGGTTCTCCACGTTTGGGAAGACCATTGGGCTTTGATGACGACCATTTAAATGCTTTAATTCACATCAGTCAGCTGGAAAATTGGCAAATGTGATGAACTATGACCAGTTATATGTGACATTTGCAGACCATGGACAAGTTTAAAACACTATGAACTTATGCATCAACCCACTATATCGATGTCACTTTGCAGAGGGATGGAGGTTGGAGTAAAAGTCTTACTCTGTGGCCCAGGCAGGAGACTTTGTGTCATGTCAGTGATCATGCCTAAAATCTTGTTAACATCAATCTTGAGTCATGCTAAAAGTGCACATAGGCTTCCTAACTCTATCTTGTATCACCTTATTGTTTTCATTGAACTGACTTAGAGTGAGACACCATTTTTATGTTTATAAAGAAACGAGTTTGTGTCTGCCATTGTCTTTTTTTTTTTAAATTGGAGTCTCACTGTCACTCAGGCTGGAGTGCAATGGCATGCTCATGGCCACTGCAGCCTCGACCGGCTGAGCTCAGATGATCCTTCTACCTCAACCATTCAAGTAGCTGGAACTGCAGGTGTGCATCACAATGCATTGCCCACCTTTGATTGAGTATAGAGACGAGGTCTTGCCATGTTGCTCAGGTTGGTCTTGAACCCCTGAATTCAGGCAATGCTCCCGCCTCTGCCCCTCAAAATGCCGGTATTAGGCGTGAGCCATTGTGCCCAGATTTCCTTCAATTTTAATGCCTAATGGTGGTTTATTATCTGTTATGAAATATTCTACTGAAGTAGCATAAGACTATGTTGATCAAATAATGTTAATTCATAGTTATACAAATTTAATTGTTTTAGTAAACATATGACACTTTAAAAAAAAAGTAGCAAACTGTGATTCCAATAGTTAAAGTAAACCCTACTTAAAAAACAACAGCCTGGAATTCTGATTATTTTGAATAAACTCTCCACCCTCACTGTTCTCTCTACAATTTCAAGACAAGACTGAATTTTTAAAAAAAAATTTGCTGTACAACTTCTATTCCCTTTTAATGGAGAAGTGGCCACCATTTTTTCTGCAGTAATTCTGCCATACAATCAGTCCCTAATAACTTATTACTTACTCTACTCCAGTAAAAATCACGTATCCTAAGGTCTTGTTTGGCTCTATTTCATGGTCTGATAGTGTAGAATTTCTTTCCATAACCCACAGTGCCCTTCTGTCAGTAAGCGATAATATCATAGTCTTCCATTATTTCTGCTACACCGAAAGCTCTCTGATTGAAGCAATATTTAATTTAAAACACAAGAGTCCTCCTTCAGGAACGTGAATGGAAAAACAAGCAGAAACCCAAATAAAAAGCACAATTCTATTCAGAATAGCCACACAAAAATGAAATACCTTGGCATCTTCCTAACCAGAGACATGAAAGACCTTTACAATGAAAACTATAAAACACTGCTCAAAGAAACCAAGATGACACAAACAAGTGGAAAAATATCCCAGGCTCATGGATTGGAAGAATCAACATTGCGAAAATGTCCATCCTACCTAAGGCAATCTACAGATTTAATGCAATACCCATCAAATGACCAGCAACATTCTTCTCAGACCTAGAAAACACAATAAAGGAATTCGGAAATACAAACGACCAAGAACAGCCGGAACAATCCTCAGCAAAAAAAAAAACAAAACAAAGCAGGCAGTATCACATTACCAGACTTCAAACTTTACTATAAAGCTACAATAATCAAAACAGCTTGGTATTGGTACGAAAACAGGCATACAGAACAATGGAATACAATTGAGATTCCAGAAGCTAAACCTCAATTTCTCAACCAACTCATCTTCGACAAAGGCTCCACCACCTACCACTGGGGAGAGGAGAACGTACTCAATAAATGGTGCTGGGAAAACTGGCTGAACACATGCAGAAGACTCAAACAAGACCCCTACTTGTCCCCATACACAAAAATCAACTCTAAATGGATCAGAGACCTAAATGTAAAACCTCAAACCAGAAGAACCTTAGAATATGCAGGACATACCATTATGGAAATTGGAACTGGCATTCAATTCCTGAACAAAACCTGAAACCCATAGGCCATAAGAGATAAGATAGATAAGTGGGACCTCATTAGCTGACAAGCTTCTGTAAAGTGAAAAAAACCATCAAGAGAGCAGGGAGACAGCCCACAGACTGGGAAAAAGTATTTGCCAACTCCAGGTGTGACAAAGCCTTAATATCTTGGATCTACAAGGAACTCAAATGTGCTGAGAGTACAAAACAAACAACCCCATTATAAAGTGGGCAAAAAATATGAACAGACACTTCTCAAAGGAAGATATCTGAGCAGCCAACAGACACATGAAGAAATGTTCAACCTCACTAATCATCAAGGAGATGCAAATCAAAACCACACTGAGATACCACCTAACTCCACTCAGAATGGCCATTAGCAATAACTCAAAAAATAACAGTTGCTGGAAAGGGTGTGATGAAAGGGAACACTTCTACACTTTTCGGGGGAGTGCAAACTAG
>NW_007234691.1:0-4544 GCF_000164805.1 Carlito syrichta
CCCCCCGAGTGGCTGGAACCACAGGGCTGCGCCACCATGCCCGGCAAATCTTTGGATTTATTTTCTATGGCCGAAATGAGGTTTCCCCCATGTCCTGGGCTGATGTCGAACCCACAGGCATAGGCCATCCACTCGCCTTGGCCTCCAAAGGGTCAGGAGGCGAGACTGAGCCCCTGAGCCCAGCCTGTGGTTGTGATGATGGTTAGTATTATTTTGAGTCGGAGTCCCACTCTGTTGCCAAGGCTAGAGCACAGGTGCCCACTCTCGGCCACCAAAGTCTCCACTTGCTGAGATCCAGCAATTCTGCCACCATGTCCTCCCAGGTGGCCAGAACGACAGGCTTGCACCACATGCTCAGCGCATTTTTTGGCTTGTTTTAGAGACGAGGTCTTTCCAAGGTTCCCGGGCTGATCTAGAACCCGGGGGCTCAGGCCATTCTCTCTCCTTGGCCTCCCAGAGATCTGGGATGACAGGCATGAGCCCACACACCTGTCCTCCACACCCCACTCGGGACACCCCCACAAGCACCACTCCCTTGCACAGTCCTGGGACCACATGGAGGGTGACCGAAGTCACCCGCTGAGCCCTCCTTGCGTGTGCATCTGGCACAGCCACTTGTCTCTGCCAGGGCGCCCACACCTTTGCCTTCCTCGTTCCCCAGGTTGGACCCATTTGTTCCTCCCAGGGAGAGCCTTGGTGAAAGGGAGGGCGTCTCTCAACCCTGTGGGGGTCAGGGACCACTGGGCAACTGAAGCATGTCTCCTCGGCACTCAACAAGGCCAAGACAGGAAGATGGCTGGAGCCCGGGAGCTCAAGACCAGGCTGGATACCATAGAAAAGCCCTACCTCGACCCCAAGCAAAACCCAGTAAACCTTGGGTGAGGGCAGGCCATGGAAGGAGGATTGTCTCTGACCCAGAGTTCAAGACCAGGCAAGAAGACCAGGATGAGGCCAAAATGGAAAGCCTGTGATTGCAGCAGTTTTGGAGGCCCAGGCTGAGAGGATGGCTCAAGTCAGGTGGTTTGAGAGCAGCCTGGGAAACCTAGTAAGGAAAGAAAAGACAAGATAGAAGGAAAGAAAGAAAGAGAGAGAGAGAAAGAAAAATCTATTTCCTGAAAATCTGCCCTCAGTCCTTCCCCACCCAACTCCCCCACATGTAACAGTCCCCCAACTTGACATCCTTCAACCCCAATCCCTCCCAAATGGCTGACCCCTCTTTGTTGTGGGAATTCCTGAGCCTCTCTGGCTGGGTCACTGCCAGATCTCATCTCCAAGGTGAGAAATTTGCCACAGGCAGGCTGGCCCTCCGAGTTGGCAATGAGGACCTTCCAAAAGAAAGACCAGGGACACATCCCTCATCCAGGGACATATCTTCCCTCGCAATCCCATTTTTCTGACTCTAAAGAAAGTCGACCTGTGAATACACCAAGTGCAGTTGAGAATCTGTATATGATTCTGATGTTTTTGGAGTTAGGGTTTAGCTCTGTGGCCCAGGCTGGGATCCAGGGAAACAACCGTTGTTCACTGCCAGCCTGGACATCGTGGGCTCTGGTGATCCTACAGCCTCAACCTCCGGAGGGGCAGGGACTATGGGCACCTCAACCCCAAACACACTGTTTGGATGGGTGCAGAGGTGGGTCACCTTACATAGCCCGGGTTGGCCTTGGATTCCTGGGCTCCAGCCATCCTCCCTCCTCTGCCTCCTAGAGTGCTGGGATTTCAGGCATGGGCAGCTGCACCATGACTTCTGGTTGGTTTTTGATGAAGGATCGAGGCCGGGCTTGGGGGCTCAGCTTCATCACCCCAGCATTTTGGGAGGCTGAGGCCAGAGGATGGCCTGAGCTCGCAGGCCAAGACCCACCCAGGCACCTTGGTGAGACCTTGTCTTTACCCTCCATCCCAAATTATCTTGGTGTGGTGGCACATGCCTGTCTTTCTGCCACTTTGGAAGACTGGGTAAAGACTCAATGGAGCCTGGCAGGCCGAGGATGCAGTGGCCCGGAGCAAGCCATCACCCTCCAGCCTGGGTGATGGACTGAGACTCTGGCTCAAAGAGAAAAAGGAAAAAAGAGAAAAAAGAAGAGCATCCATTTTTGTATAGAGTTGGAATCATTGTGAACAGATTTCATTTGAGAAGGAAGCCCCAACCTGGGGCCTAGAGTTCCCGAAAGTCGATGGATCGGAAGACAATCTGACTGTGGCTTTGGGAGGCCAAGGCATGGGACCGCTGGCCCCCGGGAGTTTGAAACCAGACTGGGCCAAGTAGCAAAACCTCATCGCTTCCCGGAACACAAACACTGGAGTCACGTGTGGTGGTGATGGTGGTCCCGGTTACACGGGATGCTGTGGCCTCCGTCTTGGGGTGTTGTTTTTTGTCACACCTGCCAACAAAATGTGCAAGTCCGGGCCAGGCACCGTGGCTCATGGCCATCAGCTCCTACCTGAGCCCAGGGATCGGAGACCATTCCACGCGACATGGCCAGACCTCATCTTGGCGTGTGGTCCCCAAAATTGAGTCAGGCTTGATGGGCCCTGGTTCCCAGCTGCTTGAGGATTAAGGCAGTAGGACTGCCTGAGCCCTGCAGTTTGAGGCCACAAGAGCCACGGTCATGCTGCCGTGCCCCAGTCTGGCCAACGGAGACTCCAGGGATAAAAAGATGCCTCCCACGTGTGTCACGATGGGTGTCCTGAGCTCCACAGGGAAAGGTTCAGGTGGGCAGGACGTGATGGAGTGATGTGAAGAGGAAGGGGCTCTCCTCCCGCCTGTAGGTGGCAAACAGGTTGACTGGAACGTGAACTGGCCACAGCATTGCTGCACCACCTTGATTGCTCTGTGCCCATCGGATGCCCTAGCTTGGGGCTGTCTCTTCCGTGAGCTCACACATGTCTTTTCTGTGGTGCATGAGTGTGGAAGGTGGAGGCTGTCATTCTGGGGTGTGTGGCCAAAGGCATGGGACAGACATGCCTGGTGACCACCTTTGAAAACTCATGAACAAGAGACCAGAAAGTGTCTTTTCCTCTCCCATCCCTGAGGGTACTCCTAGTTCTTGGTGGCAGGGGTAGTGGTGGTGCTGGTGGTGGTGGTGGAGGATATTATTATTTGGAGTCGGATTACTGCTCTGTTGCCCGGGCCAGAGAGCAGGGGCAAGCTCACAGACACCATGGACTCCACCTGCCGGACTCAGGCAATCCTACAGCCTCGGAAGCCCGAGTGGCTGGAAGCACAGGCCTATGCCACCCCACCCGGCTAATCTTTGGATTTATTTTTGATGACTGAGATGAGGTCTCGCCCTGTGTCCCAGGCAAGTGTCGGACCCTCAGGCTCAGGCAGTCCACATGCCTGGGACTCTGAAGGGCTGGGATGACAGGCTGAGCCTCGGAGCTCGGCCTGTGGCTGTTGTTGTGGTGGTTGATATTATTATTCTGAATCAGATCCTGCTCTGTTGCCCAGACTGGAGCACAGTGACACATGGCCAATGCAGCTTCCACCAGCCGGCCTCCAGATTCCTCCCACCATTTCCTACCAAGTGGCTGGAATGACAGGCATGGGCCACCATGCTCCACTCATTTTTTTGACTTCTTGTAGAAACGAGGTCTCACCAAAGTGCCGGGGTTGTCTCAAACCCAGGGACTAAGGCCATTCTCATGCGTTGGCCTCCCAGATCACTGGAATGACAGGCATGAGCCACAGCACGTGGCCTCCACATCCATCTCGGGTTCCCACCATGAGGCCCGCTCCCTTCCAATAACCCGGGAACCTGGAGAGGTCTGCCAGAGTCACCCACCAAACCCTCCACCAGGAGAGGGCAAGGTTCATGGACGTGTCTCCACTGGGTTGCGTACCACACCACCCACCTCAATCCACAGGGTGAACCCTCTCACTCCTCCCAGGGGCCACCCCAGGGTAAGGAAGGTCATGAATCTCAAAACTTCAGGGGGGTGGGGACTACAGGATGATTCATGTCTGTCTCCTTATCACTCTGGGAGGCCAAGATGGGAAGATGGCCATAGCCTGGGAGCTTGAGACCAGGCTGGACACCATAGCAAACCCCCACCTCGATCCCAAACAAAACCCTGAAAACCTTGGGTGAGGGCAAGCATCGGAAGGAGGATTGCCTCCAGTTCAGAGTTCAAGACGAGGCAGGAAGAACAGGATATCTACCAAATGGAAAGCCTGTGATTGCAGCAGTTTGGGAGGCCCAGGCCAAGAGGATGGCCCTGAGTTGGGTGGTTTGAGAGCAGCCTGGGCAACCTACTGAGGTAACAAAAGAAAGAAAGAAAGAAAGAAAGAAAGAAAGAAAGAAAGAAAGAAAGAAAGAAAGAAAGAAAGAAAGAAAGAAAGAAAGGAGGAAGGAAGGAAGGAAGGAAGGAAGCAAAAAGAAAGAAAGAAGTCCATTCTTCAGAAAGCCTTCTGCCCTCAGTCCTTCCCCCTTCCAACCCCAATGTGAGGGTATCCTAAGTTCGTAACCTTCCAGCCCCAACTCCCCCCAGTGGCTGCTCCCACTTTGGTGCAGGAGTTCCCAAGTCTCCATGCCCGGGTTCCT
>NW_007234692.1:0-5884 GCF_000164805.1 Carlito syrichta
CAAGGATCAAAGAAATGCCGTCCTTCTCTGGAGCCAAGCAGATTCAACCCATCACGTGCGTGCTCTCAAGACCAACAGCAACCATTTCTCAGGTAAGAGGACCAGACGTCCCCATGTCTTGCCATCCTTCATCCTACACACACTTGGTAATTGCAGTGACCATGGGGACTAGATGATTGGTGTTTGGGTAAAATGTTTGTGAAATCCCCCACATTCCTGTGTGGAAGTTCTAATCCCAAGTGGGCTGCGTTTAGATGATGCCTCGAAGGGAGTAACGGGATCATAGGGGTCGGGCTCGGATCCAGTATGATTGGCGCCCTTATAAGGAAAGACACGAGCACCCTGTTGCTCTCTCAGCGCACAAGCACTGAGGCAAAGCGCCATGAGGCCATAGCCAGAAAGTGTCCAAGAAGAGATCCCTCGCCACTTTCACTATCCTCACAGCAATCTCTGCAGGGCATCAGGTGAAGACTCCAGAGCCTGATGCTTGAGGCACCATGGGGCAGAGCTGAGCAGGACTTCCCAACTCGGCCTCCAGCAGGCCTGTGGTCTGCGGATTCACTCAGGTCTGCCGTCTGCCTGGCACTCCTACCAGGGCGGCTGCTCCAGGTGGGCTGGGCAATGCAGCTGAAAGGGCATGGGAGCCTCTGGGGTGACTCCAGCTGTGGGCCAGTGCAGAACCTGGGCAAGGGCCTAGCCTGGGTTCCCAGACAGGCCGGAAGAAGGAGGAAAGGCCTGAAAGGGAGGTTCAGGGAGACAGCTCAGGCCTCAGAGGCCCCCAGTGACACCAGGAGCCCACAGGCCAGACTAGCCTCTCCTGGGACTCCACCAGCTGGGAGAAGAACTGGCTAGGGAATATCCCTATCTTGTTACGGGTCTTCAGAGTCCGGCTGGGTCCTAGGGTCGTGAGAACCAGTAGGGAGGGCCCCTGCCCTGGGTGGCCGGAAGAGCCTGACCAGCTGTGAGGTGAGCACAGCCGGGCAGAATGGCAGCTGCCAGACTGCAGGGGCGTCCGACCCAGAAAAGGTGACGGTGCTTTGCCCACCGGCCCTCTTCCTCGCTAGCCATAGGAGCACTGCCTTAGTGTTCCCTTCTGCCAGGAAATCTCGAGACCACCTGTCCCTGCTTGGCAGGCTGCCACTCCAGTGGATTCCAGGGTTTAGAAGGAGCAAGGCTTCCACCAACAGAGCCAGCAGGGCCCTCTGCTGCCCGCACTCTTGTCCTGTCTTACTTCACAAGCCCCTGGCCTGCCCCTGTGCTCTGCCTGGCTGGCTTCTATCTGTCTTGCCCATGGGGTGTGACGAGACCTGGGCACATCTTCCGGCCCGAACCCAGCGGGTCCCGGTGTCCAGGAACTGCTCACAGATCCTGAGGCAAGGGGCAGTGGGCTTGCGGTCAGCCTGGGGGCAGATCAACTCCCGGTGTCCCCAGGGAGGACTGAGCTGGGGTGGTACTCCCTTGTCCTACCTGACCAAGCCGCTCTTCGTACTTACTGTAAGCTTTGTGTGGAGGAAATTTGGGACAGTGGCCAACACATTCGTGATGGTGCTTCTCTCCCTCCCCCCTTTTCCCAAGGGAGACTGAGGCACTGGGGGTTGGGTTCAGAGTCGTGTCTGCCTCACGGTTTGGAAGAAGAAAAAAGCGTTGTGGACATAGGGTGTGCCAGCCAGGGCCACTGATGCTGCCAGCGACCGGCGACTGGACCAGAGACTGCCTGTCCGGCAACATGGATCTCCTGGGCTGGAGGGCATCCCGCCCACCTCCCGCCCACACTCTCCATGCAGGGAGGATGTGCTGGTGGCAGGGCCGGTGCCCAGCTCTGGACTGTGAGGCGTCTCACCTGGGGCAGAGAGGCCAGGCTGGCGGTGCCCTCAGGCTGTGTGGCTGTGGGGCGCGGTGTGTGCAGGGCCCGGGACAGGTCCGAGTTGGAGGCTGGTGTGGAGCAAAAGCAATGTGGCAGCCAGTGTAGAAGGAGGCATGGAGTGAGCGCCCCTGGAGCGACAGAGCACATTGGCCAGTACAGGATCGGGGTGGTGGAGGTCACTGCTCAGGAAAGAAGATACTTGGGCGTCTGTGGGATGCTTTGGCGATGGTGGGTGTGTCCCCCGAGGCCTGTGAGGGGGAAGGAGGGGTGAGGATGGCTGCTGGGCCACCCACAGCCCACACTTCCCTGCCCCACCAGGCCCACTGTCTGAGTCAGCCCACAACTGCCGGGAGGACCCCAGGCCCTCGCGTCCACGGACAGCCCTGTCTCTTCTGACATCTATCTTGCTCAAAGGCCCCAACAGTATCCACACGGTTGAGTACAGCCCCGTGTACTCGGCCACGCTTTGGTGTCTGGGAGCCCCAGGCTGATGTCGGGGCACACCCTCGTGTTGTGGGCGGCATGTCCAGTGGGAGGACACTGCACGGCCGACCAATCTCTCACGGCCCGTGGGCCCATAGCAGTGCCTGCTGGTGGAGATACGGCCTCAGGGTGGACACTAGTCCCCTCCCTCGACTGGGACTATGAAGTGGGTGGTAGTCCCCAGCAGTCCCCTCCACCTCCTCTCTGCACCCCAGTAAGAGACTTCCTGGGCCTGGCCTGGGGTTGTCCAGCACCAAGAACGCTGAGCTGTCAGATCCCGGGTCCCCTGGTTCTGCTCACCCCCCAGAGACCCCAATATGCACGTGCCTTGGTCAGACGGGCCCTGCCCTGCCCTCGGCCAGCTGGTCAGGGAAGTGCCTCAGGGCCCAGAGACTGGCAAGAAGATGGCCTTCTTCCTCTGTCCCTCTGGTTGCCCCATCACACTCCAGGTAGCAAGGGACACTGGCAATGGCGCGGCTCCTGATAACAGACCTAGGCCTGGTTGGGTCGGCACCATCCTACTCTCCTTTGACTCCATGACGTGAGCTTAGGGATGCTGGGCCTTTTATGGGACGGGGACCCACCTGGGGCCACTGAGTGTGCTGGCTGCAGTGCCAAGTCTTCCTGACTTCCAGTGCATGGTGGGGACTCTGGAAGGGACTCCTCCTCTTAGGCTCAGGGTGCCCTCCCGAACTCCTGCAGCCAACCATAGGCTCTGGAGCAGTGGTCCTGGCTCAGGCCCCAGTATCCTATCCCCTCCCCCACTAGGCTGGTTGCTTCACCTTCCAGCCTCCAGGTGCTCAGCTCTGAGACCAAGGCAGTGCTGCACCTGCCTTGGAGGCATGACAAGGGACAGGTCACACAAGATGCTCTCTAGGCCTTAATCAGTCGGCCAAGGGTCAGGCTGGGGACCCCTCCCTAAGCAGGGTGCACCACTGGGAGAGCATGGCCTGGTGGATTCACCGTGGGTCTTATGCCTCACCAAGTGCATACATGCCAAACTGAGAGCTTGTGTGTTGGCACGGATGAGCTTCCCTGCTGGGGGAGGCAGGAGGGGTGGAACTCACAGGTGGCTGCATGGGCCTGGTGAGGGTGTTCAAATGGTAGGATTAGGCCCCCAACCTAGGAAAGGCCTGGGCACATACTCAGGTGCCATGGAGAGCGGGGACATGGGTGGTGCACCCTTGCTAGCTCTCTCAGCATGTTCTCCAGCACCTTTACAGAGAGGAGTCAGGCCCACTGCACCGGGACTTGGACTCCACATCTGGCAAATGCTTCCAGTGCCCATACAGGGGTGGCCAAAGAGGACAAGAAAGAGTCAGATGTCACGCAGTGTGCCGAAAGGTGGCCCCCTCGCCATCTGTCCATCCCTCTGTGCCCCAAGTGTCCATCTACAGTGGCCACTCCCTGCAGCCTCCCCTCCCTCCACACACAGCAGGTTTCTGACCTGGCGCCAGCCTGTTGTCCTGGGCCCTTAATGTGAGAAGAAACGCAAATTAGCTGCTAGGGCTGGACAGAAAACCGACAGAACCACATGTGCTTAATGACAATATGATGCTGTCTCTGGAACAAAACTGGAGAACATGAGAAGTGATACGAGTCAGCTAAGGTATCAGGCTGCAAAGTATATGACCAAAATCTATAGCTTTCATAAATATCAGCAGTAGCCAGCAAGAAGATGTGAAACAGAAGATCACAGTTACATAATAAAAGGATAATGTAGGAACAAGCATAATGCAAAATGTGCAGGACCTGTACTAATACATCTATAACCCTTGCACAGGGACTCAAGAAGACACTTGAATGATTGGAGACATAAGCCAATTTGGGGGTGAGAAGATGACAATAAAAAGTCTCGTCAGAACTTTTGTACTTGACAGAGTAACTCTAAGGATTCTTTTTAAAATGCCTAGAATTGTGACTGGAATGTTGATGATGAAGTTTAATGGAAAGATGGCTGGAACCGTCATCAAATGCCTAAGAACACATCACAAGAAGATGTCTTCCAGCAGTGGTATTGGTGCCTCAGCACATAGTGTAGTGGAACAGGACAGAGTGGAGAGAAGCAGACCTAGAAATACCGACTGACTCAGAACCTACTGATGATAGCACGAGTAGCAACAGAGGGATCATTTAGCTCATGGTGTTGGGGCAACTGGAATAAAAAGCATCTACTTGCAGTGTATCCAAAATATATTCAGGTGGACTGATTGTTCAGATTTTAAAAGCGAAGCTCGAAAGGTGCTGGAAGAAGATAGCCAAGTGTTGCATGTGTTTCTGATGTGATGGGAACGATAGAAACAATACAAGAGACTGACAGAATCGATGTCATAAAAATTTAAACTTCTGAACCTCCTGAAATGCCATAAAAGGTGCCAATGTACCTGGTTGACTTGAAAAGAACGTTTGCAACATGTATGGAAGTTCAAAGGTTGACTTCTTTGCTATACAACAGACGCCTGAGAGACTCAAGCTGATCGATGCACAAAGGTGCACATTAAAACAAAGGAGATGCAGTGATTTTGGTGGTTAAATGGGCACATCAACGCAGAAAGGGGCAAGGGGCCAGAAAACTGGCACTTGCCCGCACTTCTGGTAAGAGTGAGCTTTCCGGCAACTTTCTGGAGGATAATGTGGGCATGTCCAAGAGCCGCCCCTTCAGAATTTATCCTCAAACCCGTTTTGCCAGCATCTGCAAATATATAGCCCCAGTGATAACCACGGCCCTGTTCTTCACAATGTCAATACACGGGAAACAACCAAAAGGTCTTCCTGTGGGGAGGTGGCCAACTCAGTTACCATGGAGCCCTGGAGTCGAATACTGAGACGTTATGAATGACCGTGGGGGAAAATGTTTAAGGACGCAGACGCATGTGTGCCACGAGACAGGAGAAGTGGGCCTTTCCTCTCGTAAAAGAGATGCAACACTCCAGAGAAGTGCTCAGAAGAAGCGAGAAAGGAGGACGAGAAAGGCTTTCCTTGTGTCTAGGGGCTTGGTTTTTATGCGTGAATACGGAAGCCCACCATTGCCTCCAGTTTCTGGGAGAGGCTCGATTTGGTGGGAACGCACGTCACACGCCCTGGTCGTCAATGGATGAGGCCAGGGGCACTCGTGCTGCTTGTCACGGGCACGTTCACTGTGCGGGCCACGGGTCCCCCAGGCTCTCCATTCCTCGGAGCCCTGGGGCTCATGACCAGGTAAGGGGCGTTCGGGCCAGGCCGCTCACCTGCGAGGCTGGCTGGGCAGGCATCAGCACATGCTTCGGCCGCTCGGCGGGAACCCACCACGTTCCCAGAAGGCCTCACCAAGGCCTGTCCGCGCAGGCGCTCTGGAGAGCCTGAGTCGCCTTCCAAGAAAGGGGCGGGGCCGCAGGGGGGAGCCTCCCTCTCTCCAGGGACGAGGGAGCCTCCCAGAGGCCCTTGCAGCAGCAGGGCCAATTTGGCGGGCTTGGCAGATGTCAACCACGTGCCGGAACTTGCGTGCGCAGGGCAGTTGACGTCTCGAGGTGCATTGTGGGGGAAGGGGTGGGACTTCCT
>NW_007234693.1:0-7661 GCF_000164805.1 Carlito syrichta
ACCTTACACTGCTCCTCAAATGACTTGGCTTTGGGAGGCATGTCCTGCGTGGCAGTTGCTGCAGCCTCTTTACTGGGCAAATGGGCTCCCACTATCTTCTTTCTCAATCTCTTACCTTTGCAAAAAATCATTGTTTTATTTTTTTCCTCAGGTTACCAGTGCTCAATCTCTGCAGGATACTGATTTGGTTTTTACAGACGACTCCTCTTCTGGAACAGCAGTCACTGTTATTAATGGTGTCGTTTCTCATTTTCAGACAGATTATGATTCCACTTAACTAGCTGAGCAGTTTGTCAGGTCTTTGCAAAACTCCCTAAGAGACGTTATAATCTTTACACTGACAGTCATTATGTTGCAGGTGCGCTGCATCATTTGGAAACTGCTAGTCTTCATACTGTCTCTTCCTCCTCCCCCACTGATGTAACTGTTCTTTTGCAGACCATTCAATTGCATATTCATGCTCATTCGGAGCCCTTTTATGTTGCTCATATTCATGCTCATTCTGCCCTTCCTGGTCCATTATCCAAGGGCAATGCCCTTGCCGATGAGGTTATGTGACTTTTTACTTTCCCTTTACTATCCTTTGCTTCCACAGCTATCCCATGCCCCTCATCATCAGAATGCCCAAAGTTTACATCGCCAATTTTCCTTGTCTAGAGAAATGGCTAGACAAATAGTAAAAAACTGTCCTATCTGTCCTTAGTTTCACCCCCCTCCTGCTGAGGGCATGAATCCCTGAGGTCTGTTGCCAGGACACTTATGACAGATGGATATCCCACACATCCCTTCTTTTGGAAAGTTGGCTTATGTGCATGTTGCAGTGGACACGTGCTCTGGTTGTATTTTTGCCTCAACCCAATCAGGTGAAGTGGCTCAATATATTATAACCCGTTGCTTTGCAGCTTTCGCTGTCATGGGCATTCCCAAATCTATCAAGACTGACAGTGGCCCTGCCTATGTTGGTAAGCTTTTTGTCCAATTTTGCTTGCTCCACATTTCAAATTTCTCATACTACTGGAATCCCCTATAATCCACAGGGGCAAGATATAGTGGAGTGTGCCAATAGAGCACTCAAAATGCAATTACAGAAATTTTAAAAGTGGGAATATGCACATTCCTCCCCACATACACTATTGGCACATGCATTATTAATTCTCAGTTTTCTTATTCTGGATAATGAAAGGGGTAACAGCTGCAGAACCCTTTTGGCATCGCTCTCCTAAAGTAGAGGCTTTGGTTCGCTGGAAGGATCCTTTGACAGGCCAGTGGCAAGAACCTGATCCAGTGCTTATCTGGGGATGAGGCAGTGTTTGTGTTTTCCCTAGGAATGCAGAAGGACACTCATGGCTCCCGGCAAGATTCATCTGACTGCACCGGCCCCCAGCTCCAGAGTATCAAGGAAGGATCGGACAGAAAGCCTGATCCCTCCATTTAAGAGGCTGTGCATCATCCCACCGGGCTTTGTGCCTCCCCCATGGCCCCGCTCTATGGCAACATGTCAAGCCGTACCTCCTTCTTGGGGGCAATTAAAGGCGTACCTCCTTTGTCTTTTATTCCTTCTTTGCCTTCTATACATTTGTCTTCTTTTTTCTATCTATATTCACATCCAAATGATCTTATCCAGTGTCATGAATAATTCCATATAAATGCTGACAATTTCCAATTGTTTATATTTAGTCTACAATTTGGTTTTGAACTGCAGACTTTTTAACTACCATTGGTTATAACAAAATTCTAATCAATGCCTTTACCTAACATTTCCAAAACACCTGGCCCTGCCAAACTTGCTTAATTCTCAGTCTTACACATCTTAGTAGATGCCAGCTCCATCTTTGCTGATATCTTTTGGTCATTATTAATTCTTTCTTCCTCTCACACTAAAATCCAGTTTGTCATGGGTTCTGTTGGATTGTCCTTCAAAATGTATCACAAAAGTGACCACCTTGCACCACATCCACTGCTGCTACTTGATCTAAGTAGTCATCATGTCCCATATGAACGCCTGAAACAGCTTCCAGATTGATCTGCCTTTTTTATCAACAGCAGCCAGAGTTATATTTTAAACAAATGAGTCTGATTATTTGCTCAAAACCCTGCAATAGCTCTCAATTATATTTAGTGAGGATAAAAGAGATTTTACAACAACTTACAAGGTTCTACATGATCTTCCTATTCCTATTATATTATTTATCTGATCTTATTTCCTGCAACCCCACTGTCACATTTCCTCCCAGCCTTTAAAATTAACCTCCTTGAAGTCCCTCCAACACATAAGAATTTTCCTCAGATTTAGACAACTTTTACTCATTTTTGTATACCTGAAAATCTATTCCCAAGGTAAAGAATCATTGCTTAATCATTTAATCTCAACATGTCTTTTCAAGGAAGCCTGATTTCTACTTCATGATGAAATTAATTTTCTCCTATCCCTCCACCTCATTCCCATATTCCTCATCTTGCTGTTTTTCTTGGCCACACCAATCACCTTCTGTTTCTATACCATAAACTTTATCTCTTTATTATTGTTGTTATTTACTATCCTTTATGAAATAAACTTAAAATCTACAATTCCATAAGACATCATTGTTTTCCACTGATATAGCCCAACTGCCTAGAATATAGAACAACTCAACAGATTTTTTTTTAGTAGAATGTTGAATAAAGAACTGTCTGTGAGGGGAATAGAACGTTACATTAGATAATAACATGAGAGCTTCATTAGACACTTGTCAGTGCTCATTGCATGACCAAAAATATTCATTTTTCTTTGTCAATCAACACATGGAAAACATCTTAAAAGCTAATATCTGTATTATTTATTTGCATAAGGACTACAGTTTCAGCATTTTGTAAGTCTTTCTAAATCTTGTTTTATGAGATGTTCAAGGCATAGCTATTAATTTCTTGGTATTTACCTATTCATTTACAAATCAAATTACAAATTTAACCTTAAATATTGGAGAATGACCTCTTCACACACTTTATAATGCCATTTCCAAAGGCAAATTACTGCCTCTGTAATTTCATAATCGCATACAATATGAATAAAATTCTCAATTACCATTCAGTTACCAGTGCACCTATTCCTTGTGCTTTGAAGCAGCATTGTGCATTTACCAAAGTCTAGTTAAACAACATAGTTTATTTAAGAAGGTTTAATAAATACATATGCTATCTCTTTATAATGTACTGCATTGTATGTAATAGCAATTATAAACAATTAAATTTCCAGAACAGATATATAAGCAGCAGATTATAAGAGTTCAATTCATCAGAAAAACTATTTATGTTGTTTTCTCCTAAGAGAGGACCGTCATACTCAAAATAATGTGCAGCATCTGCTATCAAGCCTTTGACACATTAATATCTTCCAACAAATTTACAAATTTGTGCTCCAAGTTTTAAACAGGCATTCATAGTAGGTCACGGTTAAATGTCTCCAGGCAGTTGTAGGTGTTTTGAGGCTGTCTAGGAGGCAGGACTTGGAGCTGGGAAAGATCACATTGGCCTTTGCAGCACATTGTGTGTGCAAATAGGTTTCTTGTTTAAGCTTCTGCAACAAACTGTTGCAAAAGCTACCTGCAAATTTGTTTCTTATGAGACAGCTGAAACATGCTACCACATGGGCATTTCTGATCTGGATTTACAAGCACTCCAAAGGATGCTGCAAAAAGAATCAAAGAATCTGCCAGCGGTGGAGAAGCAATCTCAGGAAAAGTCAAAGGCAGATTTCAGCCTACTGTTCTGGTGAAATAGGGATATAAAAAAAAAATCTGTGTCTATTGTTTCAAAGGATCCTCTGATACATTGTTATGTGCTAAGAGGAGAGAAAAGTAGCCAAAATCCCCTGGGATTTCCCTGTAGTGTGTGTATGTCTGTCTGTGCTATGATATGAGGCACTCTGGTTTCTCAGCAAAGCCAGCATCATAAAACTCCCCTACTTTTCTTGTCCATGGGAAATACCTTGACAACAACAGAGTCAGAGGCAAATACTTGTATATGCCCTCTGCTCCCTAAAAACACAAACTGTATATTTTTCTTGGGATACTAAATTAAAACAACAGTGACTGGGGAAAAAAATGGTAGGATTGTCTAATCCACAGTACATGTTTTAAAACAGGACAAGACAGAATCATTTGCTTAGTTTTAGTAGTGGTGAACAATTAGGGATTAGGACATGGTGAGACCCTATGGACTGATGATGGGTTGACAATCTTCAGGTTTTGTATGGTTTTTTTTTTTTCAGTTTCCTCACATCAGCATGTAGATTATTTGTTCAAAAGACTGCAAAGTTTCTCAAATCATTCAGGTAAGCACACTAATATTTAAATTTACAGTGATTGGTTAAATTCAGTGTCCTGTTCAAATAAATACCTATAGCAGGTGGTCTTCAAAGGAAGTGATTACCTAATACTCCAGGCAATATATTGAGGAAGACTTAGTTTAACTGCAAGAAGTTGTTTTCTTAAACTTCTAATTAAGTAAAATAAAATGAAGTTTTTTCTAAACTGACAGCAATGATACACATATTCCTACCTCCAACAAGCAGCCATTAAATGCAAACTGAGGAAGAGGATTACATTTTTTAAAGGCAGCCAATTTTCCCATTTACTTCAAAGAAAACACATTGCATTTGAAACAACTTCCAAACCCAAATCTCTTGAAGAATCAAATTTCTTGTTTCACTGCAATAATGACTGATTTTTAAGGGTCAAACATTCATTCCATGGGTGACCATTTCTTCTCTGCTTTGAAACTCTTTTTTAAAACTTAGATATGATCTGGCTGTGGTCTCTCTCATCTGTGTTTTTCTAATTGTATATGATATGCAATATATACAATATGCATAAATATATATAATATATGCTTATCATATATAATGTATACCAACTATGGATATATTACCAAAGTTTTTCTTAAATGATGACCAAAGCTGGCCAAGGATTTGGAAGGCCTTTGTCTCATCCTGGATAAGGTGTTTACTTATCCAGGAAGGGTTGCTAGAAAAGTTATTTAAATTTCATGGATCTTAGACTCTGTCTCTATTAGAAGTGGCCTGGGAAATATGAGCTCTCATGCTGGTTCCTTGTAGTATGTCTTGCAATTTTATGATCAAGAGTAGTCTAATATACCTATGAGGATAAGATGGGTGTACCAGAATCATAAATAGCTTGACACTTAGTGCTAAACTTTGTAATAACTGTTTTCATTTACACTTTCCTATAACAATACTGCATGGGGTATAGGAGAATTATTACTATTATATATTTTTGTTTTTCAGTGAAAATAATAAAACACAGAAGTAAGAATTTCAATCTTTCATAAAGTGTTCTGCATATGCCTGCTTTACTCTCACTCTTTTTCAAGCATATAAGCTGCAACTCGTTTTCCATAGATATAAGTACAAACATTTGCATCTAGGAAACTCATTTATAATTTTTTGAGATGTACAGAATATTTAAATATTTTGCACAAACTGTTAAGTGCAGCTCACTGACTCAGTACATAGAAGCAATGTGTTTTGTTTTTCAAAATTGAGAGCAAAATCTCTGTGTCACTAAGAAGCATTTGGAGCCTTATAAAACACACCATGGATTTATTTAACATGTATGTATCATGTTAGGTATCATATCAATTTGAGAAAACTATGTTATGATGCAATAGGAAACCTCAAAATATCAGTGGTTTGTGTTACAAGCCCATCAGTGTTAGGCTGTGGGGAAGCTATGTGCAATACTCTGTGGTCAGAGGCATAGTTTCTGGTCCAAGTCTTTCAGTAGTAGCTTAGGGCTCTGGAGAATGCTTTGACCTCTTCAGCAACCTAGTCACCATCTACAAAAATTAGACAACTGAAATTGTTTTTATCTGAAGCACACTCCTTTGGTAATAAAAATCTTATATACCATGAAATTTTCTTGACAGAAAAACCAAAAATAACCTGATTATTAACATTTCTGTCTCATCAGAAATTATAATGAACATAATACAAAGTCCTCTTAATGAACCAGGAACATTATTATACACCTTGATGAGAGAATCAGGTAATACACAGTGAGAAATTTAAGAAACACTAATGTGTTTCAGAAATATTTGTTTCTACAACAAAGGACCCAGAACAGATCTAATTTTCATGACTTCATTCTCACTCTTTGTTGCCTGTATTTCTTATTACTTTTTTGCAGGTTTCTGCCCCATTCTTCCATTTTAATATAGTCCACTGTCAAACTATATAGACTAAGAAGGAAGAAAAGTGATTTCTTAAAGGAAAATCATCAAACCATTGATAGAACAAGATGAAGGATGTGCTGAGTGCTATAGTTTGAATGTGTACCCTACACAGTTAAAAATGTTGTATGACTGCTCTTGGGTATGTATGAATATTAAGCTCTCTTATCCACAAATGAAGATTAAAGAAAGTCCTGTTTATTCCAATATTTTGCTAATAATAAATAAATGCCTAATTCTTATTACTACATTCATATTACCATAAATTTTCATGCCACGAGAATGCATGCTTTCTACTCACATGTGATAAAAGTTGTTTCTCCAATCACACTGTCTCTAAAAGATAGTGGAATGGAGATGCCCAGTATTCCTCTTTCTCTATGATTATTTTTTATTTCTAGGAGAAAATAAAACTTCATTTTCAGTCTTCCAGATTAAAATAGAGTCTTTCAAGGACCGATATATTTCAACACTGAACTACTTTAATATCAGTTGTTTAGTTCTTAAATTTTTAATGCTTTTGAGAGGTGTCTATTCATTGCTTTTGCCCCCTTTTTTTTTTTTTTTGAGTTGGAGTCTCACTCTGTCATCCAGACTGGAATGCAGTGTCCGCTCCCGGCCACTGCAGCCTCGACCTGCGGGACTCCGGTGATCCATCAGCCTCAGCCTTCCAAGTAGCTGGAACTACAGGCACACGCTACCACACCTGGCTAATTTTTGATTTATTGTGGAGATGAGGTCTCGTCAAGTTGCCCATGTGGGTCTCGAACCCGCAGGCTCAAGCAATCCACTCACCTCAGCCTCCCAAATGTGCAAGATTACAGGCTGAGCTACTGAGACCAGCTTCCCCACTTTTTAATGGGGCTGTTCATTTATTATTATTATTATTATTATTATTTGCCTTTGAGTTCCTTGTAGATCCTAGATGTTAAGCCTTTGTCAGATATACAGTAGGTAAATATTTTTTCCCTTCCTGTGGGCAGTATCACTTCTCTCTTGATGGTTTATTTGGCTTGGGAGAAGTTCATTGGTTTGATGAGGTCTCACTTGTCTCTTATTTCCTAAGGTATGTACATTTAGGGTTCTGATCAGGAATTGATTGTCAGTTCCAATTTCCATAAGAGTATCTCCTGTGTTTTCTAAGATTCTTATAGTTTGAGGTTTTACATTTAGTTCTTTGATCCACTTAGAGTTAATTTTTGGGCATGGTGATAGGTAGATAGGTAGAGGTACTGTTGCAATCTTCTGCATGTGATCAGCTAGTTTTCCCAGCACCATTTACTGAATAGGTTCTCCTCTCCACAGTGATTGTTGCAGGCTTTGTCAAACAGACACATGAAAAAGTGCTCAGCTTCACTCATCATCAGAGCAGTGCAAATCAAAACCACATTGAGATACCACCTACCCCCAGTAAGAATGGACATCATTAATAAAAC
>NW_007234694.1:0-6482 GCF_000164805.1 Carlito syrichta
TTTTTCAACTTGAAATCTTACCTAGGATTGGGGAATTTGGGACTTGACATGGAGTATAAAATCAGTATATGTACATTTTGCCTATTGATATGTGTGATCTGAGAGAATCTGAAATGTTTGTAAAAATAAAGCTGAAAAATTTTCTTACACTGGAAAAAAAAAGAAAGGAAATATGCATTGAGTACTCATCTAGCAAATATAACTGTTTTAGACAAGAAAAAAGCCATTTATAATAATCCTCATCTAACTCCTCACATTAGTCCTATTGTAAATCAAGGTAAGAAAAGAAGTTCCACTTGCTTTTTTTTTTTTTTTGACCACAGCCAATAGCTGAAATTTAAAAAGCAAAAATTACTCTTTCAAAAACAAAATTACTTTTTCAAAACAAATTTGGAGTACCCACTATGTTCCTCGCACTCTACCAGGCATGAGAAATAGAAACACAAAAAGGATAGGGTTCCCGCCCTAAAGGAGTAGGCAGTATAATGACAGGAAGAAGCAGGGACACAATGACACTCAATACGGTGTGAAGCAGACTGTGTCGGGGCTTCCAGGAGTCAGGGTGACCAGGGATTGGGGAGAAAAGATTCTACTCCCTCGAGCAGTACAAGAGTTGGGGCTATTTCACAGAGGAGCTGGCACTTCTGTTCTTCCTCAAAGGATTCTGCTGGGCTTTACAAGAAAGGAGACAGAGAGAACAGCACAAGCCAAAGTGGAGAATGCTCTTAGACTCCTGGACTCAAGCAATCCTCCTGCCTCTGGCTCCCAAAGCACTGAGATGACAAGCATGAGCCACCGTGTACACATATGTTTATTGAAGCACTATTCACAATAGCAAAAACATGGAAACAACCCAGATGCCCATCAAAAGTGAACTGGATAAAAAAAAATGTGGTACATATACGTGATGGAGTATTACGCAGATGTAAAGAAGAACAAAATCATAGCCTTCGCAGCAACATGAATGCAGCCAGAGACCATCATACTAAGTGAACCATCACAGAAACAAATAACTGAATACCGCATGTTCTCACTCAAAGGCGGGCTCTGATCACTGGTCAAACAAACACAAGGGTGGAATCAGCAGATACTGGACATTACTAGGGGTTGAGGGAGATAGGAAGGAGGGAGAAACGTGGCAACACACTGGGTACTTGGTCCACTATTGGGGGAGAGGGGGCTAGCTAAAAGCCCAAACTGCACCTGCAGGCAACTTACTTATGTAGTAAATCCTCACTTTTACCCCACAACTCTAAAAAAAACTAAAGTTATAAAATTTAATTTAAAAAACAAAGTAGAGAAAGATAAAAGAATAAAAAAATTTTGAGGCAGCAGCAGCTATTCGCCTTTAGGTGGGAAAGAGACTCTGTATGAAGGAATAGCCGAAACTGTTAGGTTATCAGCTTACAGCCAGATTGTGAAGGGTCTTCCATAGGAAGTTGGGGAAGCAAGTTTCATTTTGTACACAAGGGGGAGCCAATGAAAATGTGTTGTTGTCTTTCTTAACTTAGGTGAAATTCATATAATAGAGTATTAGTAATTCTAAAGTGATCAAATCCGTGGCATTGGCTGAAGGAGGTGTGCAACCACCACCTCCATCTAATTCCAAAATATCTGCATCACCCCTAAAGGAAACCCCATACCCATTAAGCAGTTGCTCTACATTCCCTGCTGCCCCTATTATCTGGCAACCACCAGTCTGAGTTCTGTATCTATGAATTTGCCTATCCCAAATATTTCAAATAAGTGGAATCGTGGAATATGTGACCTTTTGCATCTGACTCCTTTTACTGAGCATGTTTTTGAGAGTCATTCACATCAGTATGTGTCAACACTTCATACCTTTTTTTGGCTGAGTAACAGTCCGCTGTATGTTTAGAGCACAATTTCTTTATTTAGTCACCTGTTGATGGGCATCTGGGCTGTCTTCACCTTTTTGCTATTATGGATAGTGCTTCTATGAACACGTATGAATATGGACTTGTTTCACATCTTTCACATTGTCATGTCCTTCAGGTATATACCAACGAGCGCAACTGCTAGGTCAGACAGCAATCCTAAGTTTAACTTTGTGACAAACCACAAAACCACTTTCCACAATGGCTGAATCAGTGAACGTTTTTAAAAGGGCTATGCCGTGGAAAGAATGAAGGCAGTCAAGAGGCTATTCCATAATAGTTATGTGGATGAAAGACGGCAGCACCTGAGCTAGAACCCTGATGGTGGGAAAAGAGAAGTGAGCAGAATGAGAAGCAAATAGGAGGTAGAAATACCATGAGAGGAAGAGTTAAATGTGACTCTCGGGTTCCTAGCTTAAGTAACTGGACAAATGGTTTGGTCACTAAGTAGGATGCAGAACAAGGATAGTACCCTAGTAAAGGGAGGGAGTTAGAGCAGTTGATTGAGAGAGCTGCATATTTTCTAATGGTGTACAAGGGGTCAATAGGAA
Organism: Carlito syrichta; assembly: GCF_000164805.1. Classification (NCBI taxonomy): domain Eukaryota; kingdom Metazoa; phylum Chordata; class Mammalia; order Primates; family Tarsiidae; genus Carlito; species Carlito syrichta. The sequence goes on from NW_007234694.1 coordinate 2,450, forward strand.
TTCTGGTCAAGGGATGAGAGCTTGAACCTATATTCCTTCTACTGTGCTGAACTGTTCCAGCTTTAGGTTCCTACTAAAATGGTCCTCATTTTCTGAATTTTCTTTATAATGCTTTCCAATAGTTACTCGTTTCTTTAATTAAAACAATAGTTCCAAAGACAGAATCTTGATTCAAGGAACTCTAAGTATTTAAATATTTAAAACATAAATACTAGAATGACAGGGCTATCCAAAATGTTTAAATTTAAGGGTCCAATAGCAAGGAGTTATTTTGCAAATCCTATCAAAGATTAGCTTCTCTTTATGTCAATTCATTTTTATTCATTTAAATTAACATTTGTCATGGAGAAAAAATATTTTGGGCTCTAATCTATAAGTTATAAGGGTTTAGTATATTTATTTATTTTAGTTTTGATGTATTATTTTTGTCTTTTTCAAAAAAATAATGTGACTAGCATTAACCTATCAATTTTTGTTAACAAGATATTAATTTAATACAGAGAAAGTCAGTTTTCAAGATGCTGTTCTAACACACAGAATAGTGAAGTGCTGTGGAATGCTAAAACCATTTACATTTTTCCTCAATAGTGGATATTCAGTACACTTGTATATTTACAGTATTCACGGGATTCATAATATAGCATGTCATACAAAATAATAAATAACTTCCTATCCCACTCCGTACCCCCTTTCTCTCCCTCCCCTGGAAAACACCAGCCTCTCTATCCCCTTTTAGCCTGAAAAACTCCAAGGATGATATCCCAGCAAGCTTGCTGGTTCCCTTTCCCCAGGACAGAAGGTAGTTAATTTGACTTAAAAAATCCTCCTCTTCAAATTCCTTCTGGGCTATAATAAGCTAAGATCCTGTTTATGTAAACAAAAGTGTTTAACTAAACAGAGCATGTGATAATGCCAAAAAGACCAGGAAATAATTTCATGCTACCATTTCATTGATAAAAAATTGACTACATCTATGGAGCTAGGAAGATATATCAGTCTTTATAAAAGGTAGCAATATTTTAATTTTCTATTTTTTCCATTAATATTTTAATTTTTCTATTTTTTCCCGGCTTCAGCCGGGCTCAGTGGCTCAGCCTGTAATCCCGTGCCTTTGGGAGGCTGAGGTGAGAGGATTGCCTGAGCCCACGGGTTCGAGACCCGCCTGGGCAACTTGGCGAAACCTCATCTCTACAATAAATAAAAAATGAGCCGGGCGTGGTAGCGCACGCCTGTAGTTCCAGCTACTTGGAAGGCAGAGGCAGAAGGATCGCCGGGGCCTGGCAGGTCGAGGCTGCGGTGGCCGGGAGTGGCCAATGCACTCCAGTCTGGGTGACAGAGTGAGACACCAACTCAAAACATATATATATATATGTATATATACGTATATATATGTGTGTATATATATATACGTATATATACATATATATATATATGTGGTGTTGGCCACCGTGTTGTTGCCACTTGTCCTCCACACGTGCTCTGGTCTGCTGTTGATGAGCAGCATGGCAGAACACGTGGAGCTGCTGACATAGGCCTGGACTTCCTCTTCCAACAAACAGGACCTTCCTCCCTCCCTTCCTCCCTCTCTCCCTGTTTCCTTCCTTCCCTCTTTTCTCTCTCCCTCCCTCTCTTCTTCCCTCCTCCCTCTTTCCTTCCCCCTCTCCTTCCTCCTTCCTTCCTTCCCTCTCCCCTTCCCTCTCCCCTTCCCTCTCTCTTTCCCTCTTTCCTTCCCTCCCTTTCTCTCTCCCTAGCCCTCTTTCTTTCCTTCCCTTCTTCCTTCCATCTCTTTCAGAGGAAGAGGTGATTTTCAACACCAATTACAATCTCTCCTTTGCAGTCAGGGTCCAAGTGTCTTCAAACACTCCCCTGCAATTTCTCTTCTACCCTACCCCTTTCCCCTATTTCATGTTGAATTTCTACTAGAAAAACCCAGTCTGTCCTAAGTCCAGCATTTCCCAGTCTCGGGTCCCTGCTCTGGATAGGCCCTCCTGTGTCTTGCTGAGAGTGTTGATTGACCCCAGACCTGGCTCCTGCTTCCAACTTCCCCCCAAATGCCCTCCCCCTTGCTGCTCTAAGAGTGACCTCTGAAATGCAGATGTGAGAGCCCCGCCCCTGGTTCCAGCCACAGAGTGAGCTGGAGCTCTGGGTCTCCCACAGCAAGGGCCAAAGCCAAGCAGCATTTCAGGCTTCTCCCTTCACAGCGTGAGGCTTCTGGCTGAGCATGGAGTCCTGGCTGTTGGGCATTAATTTCAAGGAGCCTGTGTTCCCTGTTAGAAGGGGATGCTGCAGCCTCAAGCCCAGGGGGCTGGCAGACCTAGACCTGGGGGACCTCCCAGCATAGCCACAGGACTGACCAAGCCTTTCTACTGGCCCTGGTGGGCATGAAATGCCCTTCCACGGTACTGTGGGGGAAGGAAATGGGATCCCAGTGAGAAACCAGAGTACAAGCCCATCCCAAAGTGGCCTGGAAGCCTGACTCTTTACTACTGCTTACTGGGAGGATCCTGGTCATAAAATTAACACACAAAATTGATTCTAAGCCTGGAATATCCCTGGGGCACGTGACAAAGCAAATACAATGTCAGTCTGAGGGGCTCTTGGATAACCAGGTGGTATCTTGTACCATAAAAAAAGGAAAAAGGAAACTGAAGAAAAAAAGCCCTCACAATAAATACTGATAACCGCATATGGAAGCAATATGCCACAATCAAAAACCCATGGATTCAGAAAAGATTACTAGTCACAGAACAAACATAAATGAAAAAGAATAATAGAGACCTAAAACAGAGGTGTTGAAATTGGTAGAGAAATAAACAGTAGTATAAAAACTATAAAAAATTAACATTGAAAAAAATCAATAGGCAGATTTGAAAAAAAAAAGCCTGATATTGGGACAAGAACAGGCATATATACCTATGGAACAGGATAGAGATTCCAGAAGTAAAACCTCAATTTCTCAACCGACTCATCTTCGACAAAGTCTCCACCAACAACCACTGGGGAAAGGGGAACCTATTCAGTAAACAGTGCTGGGAAAACTGACTGACCATATGCAGAAGATTAAAACAGGACCCCTACCCGTCACCATACACAAAAATCAACTCCAAATGGATCAAAGACCTAAATATAAAACTCCAAACTTTAAAAATCTTAGAAAACACAGGAGACACCTCACAGAAATTGGAATAGCCAACCAATTCCTGATCAAAACCCCAAAAGCCCATGCCATAAGAGATAAGATAGACAAGTGGGACCTCACTAAACTGAAAAGCTTCTGCAAAGCAAAATAAGCCATCACAAAATCAGGGAGGCAGCCCACAAAATGGGGAAAAACATTTGTCAACTGTATATCTGACAATGGCCTAACATCCAGGGTCTATAAGGAATTCACACATGCCAAAAGAAAAAACAAGCAGCCCCATTAGAAAGTGGGCAAAATATATGAATAGACACTTCTCAAAAGAAGACATGCGAACAGTCGACAGACACATGAAAAAGCACTCAACCTCACTAATTAACAGAGAAATACAAATCAAAACCACATTGAGATACTACCTTACCCCAGTAAGAATGGACATCGTTAATAAAATAATGGCAAGGATGCAGAGAAAAGGGAATGCTTCTATCCTGCTAGTGGGAGTGCACACTAGTTCAGCGTCTATGGAAAACTGTGGTGATTCCTAAAAGAACTAGAAATTGATCTCTCTCATAAGATCCCACAGTCTCCATACAGGGTGTACCCACAGGAACTCAAATTATTCTATAAAAAGGATACCTGCACATGCATGTTTATTGCAGCGCTATTCACAACAGCAAAAACGTGGACCCAACCATGCCTCCCATTGAAACTGAAAAAATGTGGTATATACACAGGATGGAATATTATGCAGCCATAAAGAAGGGCAAATATATGGACGCTGGCTGAATTTAGAGTCTATAATGCTCCGTGATCGATCACAGAAACAAATAACAGAGTACCAAATGTGCTTACTCATAAACGGACCCTGAACATTTGCCATCATACTATAAGAAA
>NW_007234695.1:0-4806 GCF_000164805.1 Carlito syrichta
ACTGGCTGACATAACTAGATAGCCTGATGGCTAGCCAGCAGACTTAACTAGCTGCCTATCTACAGAGTCCGCTGGCTTGCCAGCTGACTTAACTTCCTCACTACGTAGCTAACCATCTGGCCAGTGAGTTAACTTAACAAGGTGAATTAACGTGATAACCGCTAGCTACCCAGCTGATTTAACTATCTAGTTACCCTACTAGGCAACTGATTAGCCAGCTGGCTTAACTAACTAACAACTAGCTACCCAGTTGATTTAACTAGCTGCCTTCACTAGCTAGCAAGCTGGCTGTCCAGCTGAATTAAGTAACTGATTTAACCAGTTAGCCAGATATCTAGCCAGTTGATTTAACTAGCTAGTTATCTAGCTAGCCGGCTGGGAAGCCAGGTAAACTGGCTAGATGACCTAACTAGTTAGCCAGCTGGATAGACAGCTGACTTAACTAGCTTGCTACCTAGCTAGCCAGCTGGCTAACCAGCTGACTTAACTAGTTGACTTAACCAGCTAGCCAGCTGGCACAACCTGCTGATTTAAATAGACAGCTGGCTAGCCAGCTGATGTAACTAGCTCTCTACCGAGCTAGTTAGCTGGCTAGTCAGCAGACAACAACCTGACTTAATTAGCTAGAAAGCTGGCTACCCAACTGACTTAACTACCTCGCTACCTAGCTAGCCAGCTGACTAGCCAGCTGATTTAGCTAACTGACTTAAATAGCTGGCCTGCTTGCTGGTCAGTTGAATTAACTAGCTTGCTATATATCTAGCTTGCTGGCTAACCAGCTGAGTTAACTAGGTGACTTAACAAGCTAGCCACTCGTCTAGTCAGCTGACTTAAGTATCAAGATACCTAGGTAGTCAGATAGACAGACAGCTGACTGAACTGGGTGGCTTAACTAGTTAGCCAGCGGGATAGACAGCTGGCTTAATTATCTAGCTACCTAGCTAGCCAGCTGGCTAGCCAGTTGACTTAACTAGGTGACTTAACCAGATAGCCAGCTGGCTAGCAGGCTAACGTAACTACCTAGCTACCTAGTTTGCAAGCTGGATAGTCAGCTGACTTAACTAGTTAGCTACCTACATAGCCCACTGGCTTGCCAGCTGACTTAACTACCTAGCTACCTAGCTAACCAGCTGGCTAGTGAGCTGACAAAACTAGGTTACTAAACTATCTAGGTAACTGGTTAGCCAGCTGATTTAAGTAACTAGCTACCCAGCTAGGAAGCTGGTTAGTCAGCTGAATTAACTCACTCACTTAACTAGCTAGCAAGCTGACTTAACTAGCTGCCATAACCAGCTATCTTCCTAGCTAGCCAGCTAGCTTAACTAGCTGTCATAACTAGCTAGCTATGTAGCTAACTATCTAGCTGGCCAGCTCACTTAACTAGCTGATTAAATATCTAGCTAACTGACATAGCTTGCTAACTTATATAGCTGACTTCCTAGCTAGCCAACTGACTTAACTAGCTGAAATAACTAGCTAGCCACATTGTTAGCCATCTCAGTTAACTAGCTTTATAACTAGTGTTGTGGCTAAGAGTTCGATCCGAGAGACCACCGAAAGTCAATTCCGATGAAATTTCAAAAGGGTTTTTATTTCACAAGCTCGAGCCTGGACCTCTGCTGGCAGCCGGTGCAACCGAGCTCACATAGAGGCCCTGAGCGCTTCAAATAAGCAGTTTTTATTGCGGTTACAGAAGGGAGGGAGCATAGCAGAGGATTTCCAGAGTCCTTGGTACTTGATTGGCCCTTGTGGTTCTAGCCGACCTTAGGTTAACCACGATCTGTCAACTGGGGAGGTTGCTGAGACATTTGGAAATTTTTACAGATAACCTTTCATTACTTGGCTGTCACTGGGGGATGTTACTGGTAAGGGGAAGCTATAATTAGTGGTTTTACCCGTAAATGAGGCTGGCTTCTTCTGAAATTGCAAGCACCTGCAAGCTGCGGTTTGCTGAAAGCTTTATGAGCTGAAATGACTGTGCTATTGCTTTTTAAGTGATAACTAATAATATAGTATGATTATGCCTTTCTGTTTAAACTTATAATAATAATCATGGTCCATGCCCTCTCATTCCCCCCTTGTCATGAGAATGGGGTGAATTCAATCTTGGATTCTTAGGGTTAAGGTATCTAGGGGTACCTGCTCATATTGCTGCCTGAGGACCATGAGTTGCACTGTGCTAATTCTGGCTTTTATAAAGGCTATTAATTTATTTAATATGCAGGGGCCAAAAGTAAGCAATAACAGAAGAATTAGCAGGGATCCTGCTATAGTGGACAATAAGATAGTTAACCACGGAGACTGATTAAACCAACTTTCAAACCACCCTTGTTTTTGTTCCCATTCTAATTTCCGTTTAGCTAAGCCCTCGTGGACTTTGGCCATGGACTCCTTTACAACTCCCGAATGGTCTGCATAGAAACAACATTCTCCCCCTAATGCGGCGCACAGTCCACCTTGGTGCAGAAACACTAAATCTAGTCCCCTAGGGGTTTGCAAGACTACTTCGGATAGGGAGGTTAAAGAGTCTTGGAGATGGGAAATGGAAGTTTCTATTCTTTCGATGTCCAGGTCTATGGCAGATCTAAGGCTGTCGTATTGGCGGCCCTGTGTGGCTAGGGAGGCTATACCTGTCCCTGTGTCTGCCAGTCCAAGTCCAAAGAGGACTGCCAGGGTTATTGCAGTGACCGGTTCCCTTTTCTGTTTTTGATGGGTGAGGGTGGCATATCATTGGAGTATTTCTTCATTAGTGTGGTAGAGAATTTTGGAAAGTAGTTGGACCAACACACAAAATCTTCCCTGAGTTTGGTTTAAGACATGTCCGTGGAAACAGGGGGTTAAGCCTGTGATGCATGCCCACCATCCAACCTTAGGGGCCAAGTGATAGTCTGGACTGGTCACGGGCAGCGTGACATTACATAAGGATTGGAATTTTAATGCGGGGCATCCTATACATAACCCCTGACCGGTCACTGATTAGAGGGAGAGACCTTGTGTCGCTGGCTGCCATCTACAGGAGTTGGAGTTAAGTGCAGTTGTATGATTTCTTATCATTGCAATCTCTTCATAATATGGGGGCTGAAGGTTATAGCACAACCAGCAGGACTGAGTAAATTCCGTCGGGCTGGTATTTAAGAATGTATAAGCTTGGGTAAGTAAGTTCCATAAGGGATGCATGGGAGGCCTATATATTAGCTGTGAGTTAGACTTATTTAAAGGATTTACCCATTCAGGTGGGTTTGTTGTTGTTGTTGCAGGATTGGGATTAGTGCGTGGCGACAGCAGTTTTGGGTTTGGAACAAGTATCGGGTTAGGCCCGATGGCCACTCGGGGGTTCTGAGTTATAGTTAATTTTATCATAAAAATAGTTCCGGGGTCCCCAGCCCCTGCGCTGTATACTCTTAGTCCCCATACTTTTCCCGTTTCCCATCCCGAGCATTTTTACCTTCTTTTGTGAAGCTTATTGTTATAGGATTGCAGAATTCACCTTGGGTAGGATTACACTGGTTATAGAAGTTGGGGGTGTCGACCCTTTGCATTTCTATTAGGTCATTAGACTTTGGCGGGTTCCAGTTTATGAACCCTGTGGTGACACAGGACCAGCTTAGGCAATAATATTGATTAGGGTTGTTGCAATTTGGATCTTTATCATGCCCCGGACATACATAAAAATACCAGTATCTGCCTCCCTGGGTTAGCTTTCGTTGCATAGCGGCAATGTGATAGAAATGAGTTAGATCCCCGGTTATGACAGGGAACTAGGTGTTCTGGGAGGTTATTTACAAGGCTTGCCAGATAATATTGTTTGTGGAGAGATCTATAACCTGCCAGGTTAAATTTGCAGGTTGGTGGGTGTTAGGGGCTGCGCATAGGGAGTTCAGCCCCGTCAGGAGGAAATAGAGGGAGAGGAGGTATGATGCAGTCTTAGCTTTAGAGGATTGTCCTTGTCTAGTTGGCTGCTCCATTTGGGTGTGTAGTCTTTCAGCACAGCAGGGGTGTCAGCCGGTTTGACGTGGGTATGGTGGATCCAATATGCAATGCCTTCTACCTGGACAGGATCATGATGTAGGGTCCTTTCCACTGTGGTTGTAGAGTCTCGTGTTGGTGCCCTCGGATGTACACTCAGTCCCCCGGTCTGTAGTTGTGAGGAGTTGGTGGTGGTCCAGTTTCATAAAGGGCCTTTAATTTGGGCCACACCTGCTCATGGACCCTTTGTAGGGTTTGGAGGAAAAAAAGGAGTTTTTGATCATCTATATCAATTAACAATTCTGATTTAAGGTTAGTTACAATAGGTGGGGGTACTCTGAACATAATTTCAAAGGGAGTAAACCCTAGCTTATAGTGTGAATTGTACACCTTATATAGCACAAAGGGGAGGAGAGTCACCCAGTCCCTGCCAGTCTCCTGGACCAATTTAGTTACGGTCTCTTTTAGGGTTCTATTCATTCTTTCTACCTGACCCGAACTCTGGGGTCTATATGCACAATGTAGTTTCCAATCCGCCCCCAGTGCTTGGGCTACCCCTTGTATTACCTTGGAAATGAAGCTAGGGCCGTTGTCTGACCCAATCTGAACTGGAAATCCATACCTAGGCATTAAATCTTCTAAGAGCTTCTTGGCTACTATTTGCGCCATCTCGTTCTTGGTTGGGAATGCCTCTGTCCATCCTGAAAAAGTGTTTACAAATACTAATAAATACCTGTATCCCTATTTTCCTGGTTTTACCTCAGTGAAGTCCACTTCCTGGTAAACTCCTGGCCTGTTTTCCTCGAAGACTGGTGCCCGGATTCTGTTTTGGGGTCACTG
>NW_007234696.1:0-4735 GCF_000164805.1 Carlito syrichta
AGTCAACTGGCTAGCACCCTGGCTAGGTAGGTAGCTAGCTAATTAAGTCAGCTGCCTAGCCCGCTGACTAGCTAGTTAAGTCAGCTAGTTAAGAGAGCTGGCTAGCTGGCTGGATAGCTTGGTGGCTAGCTAGTTAAGCCAGCTGGCTAGCCAGATGGCTGTCTACTTAAGTCAGCTAGTTAAGTTAGCTGGTTTGCTGTCTGGCTAGCTAGGTGGCTGGCAAGTTAAGACGACTGGTTAACAGGCTGGTCAGGTAGATGGTCATCTAGTTATGCCAGTTGGCTAGCCGTCTGGCCAGTAGGGTGGCTGAATAGCTAATCCCGTTGGCTATCAGACTGTCCAGCCAGCCAGATGGCTACTTAATTCAGCTAGCTAGCCAGCTGGGCAGCCCTCTAACTAGCTAGCTGGCTGCCTAGCCAACTAGTCAGCCAGGTAGCTAGCTAGTTAAGCCAGCTGGCTAGCCATCTAGCCAATCAGGTATCTAGCTAGTTAAGTCAGCTGGCTAGCCAGCTATCCAGCCAACTAGCTAGTCAGCTAGTTAAGTCAGCTAGCTAGACAGCTAGCTAGTTAAGTCCGCTGGCAAGTCAGCTAACTATTCAGTTAACTATTTGAGTCAGCTAGGTAGTCAGGTTGCTTGTCAGTTAGCTATTTCAGTCAGCTATCTAGTTAGCTAACTAATCAGCTCGATAGTTAAGTCAGCTAGCCAGCTAACTTGCCAGTTAGCTAGCTAGTTAAGTCAACTAGATAGGTATATAGTTTGTTTTCTAGCTAGTTACGTCAGCTAGATAGCCAGCTAGCTAGTCAGTTATCTAGTTAAGACAGCTATCAAATCAGCTAATTATTTAGTTAACTAGTGGGCTAGCAACTCAGCAAGCTGGTCAGTTAACTAGTGGTCTCGCTCACTTTCCATCAGGTCAGCTAACTAGTCTGCTCCCTTACATGCCAACCAGTCAGCATACTAGATGGCTCACGCACCAACCAAAAGTTCAAGTAACTCGTTGGCTTGCTCACAGTCCAACAGGACAGCTAATTAGTTGGCTTGCTCGCCAGCCGACTAGTTAAGTCATCTCACCAATGGCTCTCTCGCTGACAGGCTAGTTAAGTCATCTCACCCACCGGCTCACTCGACGGCCAACTAATTAATTCTGCTCACTGGTCTGCTCACTCGCCAACCAACTAGTTAAGTCTTCTGACCAGTCAGCTCACTCATCAGCCAACTAAAGTCAGCTGACCAGTCAGCTCACTCGCCGTCCGACTAGTTACATCAACTTACCAGTCGGCTCACTCACTGGCTGACTTGTTAAGTCAGCTGACCAGTCAGCTCTCTCACCCACTGACTAGTTAAGTCAGCTCACCTGTTGGCTCACACGAAACTGACTAATTTAGTCAGGCAACCGGTCCACCAGCTAGTCGTCCAAGTAGTAAAGTGAGCTAAACAATCATCCGACTATTCAGCCAACTTGTCAGCCGACAAGTTAGCACAGCTAAATAGTCGTCCGACTAGTTAGGTCAGCTAACTTGTTGGCAAACTAGTCTTCCGAATACTTAGGTCAGTAACCGAGCAGCAACTAGTTACCATTGCTAACTAGTGGGCCAAATCGTCAGTCATCTTGTTAACCCAGCTAACTAGTCGGCCGATTAATCGGCCAACTCATTGCGCCAGCTAGCAAGTAGGCCGAGTAGGCAGCCAACGTGTTAAACAATCTAAGTAGTTGGCCGACTTGTCAGCCCACAAGTTAATTCACCTAGCTGACTCGTTAAATAAGTAGTTAAGTCTGCTATTTAACTCATTTACCAACTAGTTAAAACAGTTAGCTAACTCATTAAGAAAGATAGCTATCTCGTTAGCCATCTAGTTAAGTCAGCTACTTAAGTCTGCTACCTAACTAGTTAGATAATTATTAAAGCAGCTAGTTATTCAGCTAGTTAATTAGTTAGCTAACTATTTAATTCAGGTAGTTAAGTCAGCTAGCTAACTTCTTAAGTCGGCCAGTTAAGTCAGCTAGCTAAGTAGCTAAGTAAGATAGCTAAGCCAGCTAGTTAAGTCAGCTTTCTAATTTAGTCAGATGGTTAAGACAGTTAGCTTGTCAGTTAGCTAATGGGTTAAGTCAGCTGGTTGAGTAAAGTAGTTAACTAGTTAACTAACGGGTTGTCAGCAGGTTGAGTCAGCTAGCTAGTTAGCTAACGAGTTAAGTCAGCTGGATGAATCAGCTAACTGGCTCTTAAGCTAATGAGTTAAGTCAGATGATTAAGTCTGCTTGCTAGCACGTTAGATAGCGAGTAAGCTTACTAGTTAGCTAGCTGGTTAAGTCATCAAGCTAGCTAGGCCACTAACTATTTAAGTCAGCTTGTTAGCTAGGTAGCTAGCTGGTTAGATAAACATTTAAGTCAGCAGGCTAGCTAGGTAACTAGCTAGTTACTAACTATATAGGTCAGCTGGTCAGCTAGGTAGCTAGGTAGTTAACTCAGCTAGTTATGTCAGCTTTCTAGCCAGAAGGATATCTAAGTAGCGAGTTAGTTAAGTCAGTTGACTAGTCAGCTGACTAGCTGGTTAATTCAGCTAGCTAAGAGCAGCTGGCTAGCAAACTGGCAATGTATGTACCTAGCTAGATAGCCACGTGGCTATCTAGGGATGTCAGCATGTTAAGTCAGCTGGCTAGCCAACTGTCTAGCTGGTTAAGTCAGTTAATTTCATCAGCTGTCTAGTCAGCTGGCTAGGCAGGTAGCTAGCTAGATATGTCAGCTTGCTAGCCAGCAGGCTAGCTATTCAAGTCAGATAGTTAAGTCAGCTGGCTAGCCTGCAGGCTATGTAGGTATCTAGCTAGTTAAGTGAGTTGGCTTGCCAGCTTGCTATCTAAAGTCAGCTAGGTAAGTCAGTTGACTAGCCAGTTGGCCAGATATGTAGCCAACTAGTTAAGTTAGCTGGCTAGCCAGCTGACTACCTGGTTAAGTCAGCTAGTTAAGTCAGCTGGCAACCTGATGCCTAGCTAGTTAAGTCAGCTCATTAAATCTGTTGGCTCTCCAGCTGGCTCACTAGTTAAAAAGCTAGTGAAATGAGATGACTAGACATCTAGCTAGCTAGTTATTTCTGCTAGTTAAGTCAGCTGGTTACATAGGAATCTAGCTATATGTCAGCTATTTATGTCAGCTAGGTAGCTCATTAAGTCAGCTAGTTATGTCAGCTGGCTAGCTATATAGCTATCTAGGTAGTTAGCTAGTTAAGCCAGCTGACGAGTTATGTAGCTTGCTGGTTAAGTCAGCTAGTTAAGTTAGCTTGCCAGCTAGTTAAGTCAGCAAGTTGTCAGCTGGCTAGCCAGCTGCTTAACTGGGTAGCTAGCTAGTTAAGTTAGCTGGCTATCCAGTTAGGGAGTTAGTTAAGTAACCTAGTTAAGTCAACTCAATAGACAGCTGGTTAGCTAGGTAGCTAGCTAGTTAAGTCACCTGGCTAGACAGCTGGCTAACTAGGTAGCTAGATAGTTATGTCTGCAGTGTAGACAGATGGCTAGCTATTTATGACACCTAGTTAAGTCATTTGACTATCCATCTGGATAGCCAGGTAGCTTGCTAATTAACACAACTGGCTTGACAGCTGGCTAGCTAGTTAAGTCACCTAGTTTAGTCAGCTGGCTAGCCAGCTGACTAAATATATTGCAAGCAAGGTAATTCAGCTGACTAGCAAGCAACCCAGCTATTTATGTCAGCTTGTTAAGTCAGCTGGCTAGCCAGTTGGCTAGCTTAGTAGTGAGCTAGTTATTTCAGTTATCTATCCAGCTTGCTAGGTAATTGAGTCAACTAGTTAAGTCAGCTGGCTAGCCAGCTAGCTAGCTACATAGAGAGCTAGTGAGCTGGATAGCCAGCTTGCTAACTTAAATCAGCTAGGTAAGTCAGCTGGCTAGCCAGGTGGCTAGAGAGGTAGCCAGCTATTTAAGGCAGCTGTCCTGCTAGCTGACTTGCTGGTTAAGTCAGCTAGTTGAGTAACCTGGAAACCAACTGGCTAGCTAGTTAAGTCAGCTCGTTAAGTCAGTTGTCTATCCAGCTTGTTAGCTAGGTAAAAAGTTAGTTAAGTCAGATGGCTTGTAATCAGGCTAGCTAGTTATTTTAGCTAGTTAAGTCAACTGGCTAGCTAGAAAGCTAGCTATATAAGTCAGCTATTCATGTCAGCTAGTTAGCTAGTTAAGTCAGCTAGTTAAGTCAGCTGTCTAGCTAGATAGCTAGCAAGGTAGCTAGCTAGTAAAGCCAGCTAGCTATGCCAGCTTTCTAGCTAGGTAGCTAGCTGGTTAAGTCAGCTAGTTAAGTCAGGTTGCTAGCTTGTCAAATAAGCTAGTTAAGTCAGCTGGCTAGCCAGCTTCCTAGCTGGGTAGCTAGCTAGATAAGTCAACAGGAAACCAGTTAGCTAGCTAGTTAAACAACCTAGTTAAGTCAGCTCACTACCCAGCTGGTTAAGGTAGCTAGGTAGCTAAGTCAGGTGGCAAACAAGCACGCTATGTAGGTAGTTAGCTAGGTAAGTCAGATGGCTATCCAGATGGCCATCTAGGTAGCTAGGTAATTATGTCAGCCTGCTAGCCAGTTGGCTAGCTAGTTATGTCACCTAGTTAAATCAGTTGGCTTAACAGTTGGTTATTTAGGTAACTAGATAATTTGGTCAGCTGTTTAGCCCACTCGATAGATAGTTAAGTCACCTAGTTAAGTCAGCTTGCTAGCCAGCTGGCTAGTTATATATCAAGCTATTTAATTC
>NW_007234697.1:0-1473 GCF_000164805.1 Carlito syrichta
TACTTTGCTGCGTAGCTGGCTAAGAAACTGGCTAGCTAGCTACTTTGCTGACTTGCTAGCTAGCCAGCTGGCTTAAAAAGCCTACCGGCTGTGTTGCCAATCAGATAGCCAACCGGATTAACTAGCCAGCTGGCTGGCTGGCCAGCCAGCAAACCAGCCAGCTTAACTAGCCAGCCACCCTGCTGCTCAACCAGCTAGCCAGGCAGCGTAACTAAGCAGTCACCAACCTGGCCATCCTGCTAACCAGCTGGGTAAACTTGCCAGACACCTAGCTAGACAGCCAGAAAACCAGCTGACTTAATTTGCTAGTCACCTATGTTGCCAGCTGGCTAGCCAACTCACTTAACTAGCTGACTTAACCAGCCAGCCTGCTGGCTAGCCGGCTGACATGACTAATTAACTGCCTAATTAGCCAGCTGGCTACCTAGCTGACTTAATGAGCTAGCTACCTCACTAGCCAGCTGGGTAGCCATCTGACTTAACTCACTGACTTAAGTAGTTAGCCAGGCGGCTAGCCAGCTACCATAACTAGCTAGCTAACTAACTAGACAGTCGACTATCCAGCTCACTTAACTAGCTGAATTAACCAGCCAGCCATCCAGCAATCCAGCTGGCATGACTAGTAAACTACCTAGTTTGTCAACTGCATAGCCAGCAGACATAACTAGCTAGCTACCTAGCTAGCGAGCTGGCTAGCCAACTGACTTAACTAGCTAGCTATCTACCTAGCCAGAGGGCTAGTCAGCTGACTTAAGTAGGTGACAACTACCTAGCCAGCTGACTTTACTAGCTGACTTATCCAGTTAGAAAACTGGCTAGCCAGCTGTTATTTAGCTAACTACCTAGATAGTCAGCTGGCCATTATCTAGCTGAATTAACTAGCTGGCTAGTTGGCTAGCAAGATGACTTAACTGTCTTGCTATCTAGCTAGCCATTTGGATAGCCAGTTGACATAACTAGTTGACTTAACCAGCTAGCCAACTGGCTAGCCATCAGACTCAACTAGCTGACTTAACTAGTTAACCAGCAGGCTAACCAGCTGACTTAACTAGCTCTTTATATAGGTAGCCAGCTGGCTAGCTAGCTGAATTAAATTGCTCACTTAATTCGCTCAACAGTTGGCTAGCTGACTTAAATAGCTTGCTACCTACCTAGCCTGATGGATAGCCAGCTGACTTAACTAGTTGGCTTAAATAGTTGGCCTTCTTGCTAGTCAGCTGAATTAACTAGCTTGCTTCTTAGCTAGCGAACTGGCAAGCACGCTGACTTTACTAGCTGCCTCAGCCAGCTGACTATACAGCTGATTTAACTATCTAGCTACCTAGCTAGCCAGCTGGCTAGAAAACTGACTTAAATCACTTACTTAACTAGCTAGTCAGCTGGCTAGCCAGCTGACTTAACTGACTAGCTACTTACCTAGTTAACTGGATATTCAGCTGATTTAAATAACTGACTTAACAAGCTAGTCAACTG
>NW_007234698.1:0-5970 GCF_000164805.1 Carlito syrichta
TTTCTGGCGTACGACTTAACCCTGAACTCAGGGCTCACATTCAAAAGAATCAAGATTATTACTTGTGTCCTGGAATTTCACGTTAGAGGATCCAGAATGTATATGGACGTGTAGGGCCATATTACCCTTTAAACTACCGAGAGAACCTGAATGTTGCTGGTTTTCTGGAATGACTGATTCATAATATCCAAATAGGAAACAGCTCAGAAAAATGTGGGGATGTCGAAACCCAGAGTTTTGTAGAACTTAGCAAGACGTCCTGTACATTTTTGGAAGTGAGGACTCATGGAAACCCAAATCTTTATTCTTCCTTAGATAGAGTCCCTGTAGTTTCCTGCATATGAAGTCTCTCATTCCGCAGATTCCTGTTTCGAAATCCTGATATTGTTTAGCCCTTATCAAGATGCCCATTAGATTTTTGGCATCGAGGACACGGGAAAACAAGATTCCTTATTCTTCCTTTGCAAGAAACTGTTGTTTCCTGTGTATAAGGACTCCCAATATCCAGATTACCGCTACGAAAACCTGATTCTTGTTTAGCCCTTAGCAAGACGCCCTGTAGATATTTAGTATTGAGCATATTTTATCCCAGATTCCTTATTCGTCCTTAGCAAGAGGCTGTGAATTTTCCTGTATATGAGGACTCCCATTCCCCAGATTCGTGTGTCAAATCCCTGATACATTTTTATCCCTTAGTAAGACTCCTGTAGTTTTTGGAGATGTGAGGACTCATGTAAACCAGATTCCTTATTCTTCTGTAGCAAGAGGTCATATAGGTTCCTGTATATGAAAACTCCCATAACGCAGAATCCTGCTTCATTCTCAGCTATTCGTTGAATATTTCCTGATGAACGTAGATTTACAATTGTTTGGATATCAATAGGAAGACTCACGTGTGGTACCTGGGAACTGTAATCCAAGTTCCCACGGTCCCCTCAAGAAGACATTGTAAACATGTGGAATATAGTAAAGTCAATATCCCAAATGCTACCAGCCCGACCACAAGAAAGTTCTGTACTTTGAGGCTACCTGAATCGAAGGATTTCGTAGCAAAATGCCAATTGATTCCTGGGGAACTGGAATATGGCCAAAGATGTTCATAAGAAACAAACGGAATTGTAGGTCCAGAACCTTGATTACAATTATCAAGAGGACCGTAACTTCTTGGGAATCTGTAATTAGAGACTTTAGGCATCCACGCAGCAAGTAGCTCTGAAAAATGTAGAGACCTACAAGCCCAGACTCCTCATTAAACCTTATCAGGAGGCCTTATACATTTTGGTAATTGAGGACTCCCTGACCACGGATTTCCTTCTTGTTCTCAGTAAGATGCTCTGATTTTCCCTTGAATCTGGATTCCAAAATTCTGTATAAAAATAGACAAATGCTCAGCTGTTTCCAGGGACGTGGAATCCGTGATTTTTGGCTACGTTTAAAAATATATACAACATACTCAGTAACCCCAAAACCCCAGGCCCAAATCAAGTAGATGCACAAACGGATATTTTAGTATTACAGGGTAAATCTTAAGACAAGAGTTACATACAAATATGCCGAGATGATTCTTTCAGTCCAAGAATGTGACTTTAGTTGTCCCGAGGAAACCAACTGAATTTTAGGGATAGATTTTTGGTTGCAACCATCAAGACGACCAGAATGTTGCTGGGAATCTATAATGACACTTGTCACTTCCTAGTGTGAAGTAACTCCGAAGAATTTGAAGAATTAGAACCCCAGACTCCGGGTAAGTCTTTACAATGGAACCCTGTAGAATGCATGTATTGAGGCCTCCCATAGCCTAATTTCCTTTATTTATGTATCCGGAAATCATCCGGACATTTTCTGGTGACGTGGAAGTACAAACTTTTACATACCAATACTCCTAACTCCAGAAGTTTCCCAGAGATATGGAATCAAAGATTGCTGTCCTGTAGATTTTCGGGATTGAGGACTCATGTAACCCAGAATCCTTTTTCATAGTTAGCAAGAGGCAGTGCAGTTTCCTGTATATGATGACTCCCATTATCCAGACTCCTGCTTCTTTCTCAGCAAGACACTGAGACGTTTCCTGGAGAAGAAGAATTCAAGATGTTTGGATGTCAAAAAAGACTCGCAGAAGCTTCCTGGGGAATTGGAAACAAAGATTTCTGCTTCCCTTTTACATGACACCCTAAAAAGGTGGGGACCTTGAAGGCCAGGTTCCTGATTAAGCCGTATCAAGTGGCCCTTCAGCGATTGAGAACTCCAAGAACCCGCATTCCCTTTTCATTCTCAGCAAGATGCCCTGATTATCCCTGTCGATGTGGATTCCAAACTCTGTATACAAAAGGACAGATGCCCAGAAGGTTCCTAGGGATGTGGAATAAATGATTCCTGGTTAACTTTAAAAATACGTACTAAAAAATTGGCAACTGCAAAACACTTGTCCCTTCTCAAAATAAGAGGATAAACGGAAGGGGAAGGATTACAGGGTTCACCTTAAGACAAGAGTTACATTGAAATATGGCAAGAAGAATCTTTTTGTCTTAGAATCTGGCCTTAAATGTTCCGAGGACCCGATTGAACTTGGAGTGCCCGATATCCGTTTAAAACTTTCAAGAGGAACAGAATGTTGCTGGAATCCTGAAATAACCAATTCGTAATATCCGCATGCTAAATTGCTCCGAAACATTTGGGGAGAGCGAAGCCCTGTTTCTTGTTTGTCCCATAGCAGAAACCCTGAGAATTTTTTGGATTGAGGACTCATACAACAAATATTCTTTATTCTTCCTTAGTTAGAAGCAGTGTAGTGTCCTGTATATGAGGACTCTCTTTCCCTAGATTCCTGTTTTCAAACCCTGATTCGTGTTTAACACTTAGTTAGAGGCCATGTAGATTTATTGATAGAGGAACAGTGGAAAACAGATTTTTTCTTTTTTCTTAGCAAGAGTCCAAGTAGTTTCCTGTATATGAGGACTGCTATTACCCACATTCATGCCTCGAATCCCTATTTCTTCTTTAGCCGTCAGCAAGATGCCCTGTAGATTTTCAGAACGGAGGACTCAACCCAGATTCCTTATTTTTAGCAACAGCCATGCAGTTGCCTCTATATGAGTATTCCCTATCCCAGATACGTGCGTCAAAACCCTGATGTTTGTTTAGCCCTTAGGAAGAAGCCGTGTAGATTTTTGAAGTTTGAGAACATATGTCACCAGATTCCTTATTCTTTCTTAGGAAAAGTCCGTGCAGTTGCCTCTATAAGAGGATTTCATTTCCCAAGATTATGCTTCAAAAACCCAAGTTGCTCTTTAGCCCTTAGCAAGACACCATGACTTTTTTTTAGAGATTGAGGTCACGTGTAAATCAGATTCCTTATTCTTCCTTAGCAATAGACAGCACATTGTCCTGTATATGAGGACTCCCATTAACCAGATACGTACTCCCAAAAACCAATTGGTGGTTATCTCTTAGCAGTACGCTCTGTAGATTATTGGGATAGAGGCCTCGTGTAACCAAGATTCCTTATTCTTCCGTAGCAACAGGTCGTGTACTGTTCTGTATATGAGGACTCCCATTACTGAAATTCCTGCTTCATTCTCAGGAAGACGCCGAGATATTTTCTGGTGACCTAGCATTCCAGTTGCTTGGATATCAAGAGAAAAAGTCCCATAAAGTTCTTGTGGAAATGGAACCCAATATTCCTGGTTCCCCTTTCAAAACACACTAAAAATGTGGCGACATAGAAGCCCACATTGCTGACTAAACCTTATCAAGAGACCTTGTAGATTTAGGCGATTGAGAACTCCAAGAACCGGATTCGCTTTCCGTTCTCAGCAAGATGCCCCAAGTTTCCCTTTTTATGTGGATTCCAAAACTCTGTATACAAAATGCAGATGCCCAGATGTTTCCTAGGGACGTGCAATCCATGATTCCTGGTTACATTTTAATAAATTCGTACTAAATATTGGCAACTGCAAAACCCTCAGCCCCTCTCCAAATAAAAGTAGAAATGGAAATTAAGGATTGCAGGGTCTTCTTAAGACCAGAGTTCCATCCAAATACGGCAAGAAGATAATTTTGTTCTGAGAATCTGGCCTAGTTGTCCCGAGGAACATAAGGGACTGGTACTACCAGATACCCGTTTACAACTCTCAAGAGGAGCAGAATGTTGCTAGAGACCTGAAATGACTGATTCATAATATCCACAAGCCAAATATCTCCGAAACATGAGATGAGTTCGAAGCCCTGATTCTTGTTAATCCTGTAGCAAGACACACTGATAAATTTTCGGATTAGGGAGTAGTGTATCACAGATTCCTTATTCTTCCTTAGCGAGGGGCCCTGTAGTGTCCTGTATGAGGACTCCCTTTCCACAGAATCCTGTTTGGAAACCATGATTCTTGTTTAGCCCTTAGCAAGATGTCATGTAGATATTGTGATGGAGCAACTGTGTAAAACAGGTTTCTTCTTTCTCCATAGAAGAAGATCATGGAGATTCTGTATATGAGGGCTGCTATTACCTATGTTGCATCTTCCAAACCTTGATGCTTGTTTAGTTCACAGCAGATAGCCTGTCGATTTTTAGAACTGAAGACTGGTATAACCCCAATTCTTTTTCTTCCTTGGCAAGGGGCCGTTTATTTTCCTGTATAATAGGACTCTCATTACATAGATACTGCTTTGAAACTCTGATTCTTTTTTAGCACTTTCCAAGATATCCTGTAGGTTTTTGGAATTGAGGACACGTGTAACCCAGATTCCTTATTCTTTCTTCGCTAACTGTTATGCAATTGCCTGTATATAAAGACTCCATTTATCCAGATTCATGCTTAAAAAACCCTGATTCGTTTTTAACACATAGCAAGGCGACGTGAAATTTTTTTGGGATTGAGGACATGAGTAACGTAGATTCTTTATTCTTACTTAGCAGTAGGCAGTGAGGTTTACTGTATGTGAGGACTACAAATACACAGATTCCTACTTCAAAAACCTGATTCTTGGTTACCTCTTTGGAAGATGGCCTGTAGTTTTTGCGATTGAGGACTCATGTAACCAAGATTCCAAATGCTTCCTCAGCAATATTACGTGTTGTTTCCTGTATATAACGACTCCCATTACCCAGCTTCCCGCTTCATTCTGCAGGATGCCACGACAGTTCCTGGTGACCGAGAATTCCAGTTGTTTGAATATCAAGAGAAAGACTCCCATAATGTTTTTTGGGACCTGGAATCCTAGATTCCTGGTTCCCCTTCATAAGACCTCTCCAAACTGTGGAATCTTCACAACCCAACATCCCAATTCCGACCTGCCAGCCCACAAGAATTTTCTGTTGTTTGAGGTCACCTGAATCGAGGGATTTTGTACCAATATGCCATTTGATTCTGGGGAACATGATTATGGTCCTAGATGTTCCTAGGACAGAAAAGGATGTGTAGGGCAAGATTCTTGATTACAACTAACAAGAGGACCAGAAAGTTCATGTGAATCTGTAATGATTTAGCATATCTACAGAGCAAGTAGCTCTGAAAAAATGTAGGGACACAGAAGTCCACATGGCTGATAAACCTTATCAAGAGGCCCAGTAGACTCCGTTTAATGAGAACTCCTGGAACCTGATTTCCTTTTCGTTCTCTGCAAGATGCCCTGATTTCCCTGTCGATGTGGATTGCAAACACTGTACACAAAAAGACAGATGCCCAGAAGTTTCCTAGGAACGTGGAATCCATGATTCCTGGTTACCTTTAAAAATACATACTAAACATTTGGTAACTGCAAAACTTATATACCCTCTCAAAATAAAAAGAGAAACGGAAGCTGAAGGATTACAGGGTTCACCTTAAGAGCAGAGTTACATGCAAATATGGCAAGAGGACACTGTGTTCTGGAATCTGGCCTTAGTTGTTCTGAGGAACCTAACGGACTTGGAGTGTCCGATACTCCTTTACAACTTTCAAGAGGACCACAATGTTACTGAGTCCTGAAATGACCGAT
>NW_007234699.1:0-6296 GCF_000164805.1 Carlito syrichta
TTTGTTGACCTCAAATTACAGAAAATTCTGTGGAGGCAGGTCGTAATTGGGATTTTGGTTTGGGAAGATTACACATTTTGGGGAGGTCTTGTGAAGGGGATCCAGGAATCTTGAATTCCAGTTCCCAAAGAACATTATGGACGTCTTTCTCTTGTTATCCAAAAAACTGGAATTCTCGGTCACCAGGAACTGTCTTGTTATCCTGAAGAGTGAAGCAGAAATCTGAGTAATGGAGGTCGTCGTATACCGGAAACTACACATCATATTGCTAAGGAAAAATAAGGAATCTTCCTTATATGAGTCCTCAATCCCAAAACTACAGGCCGTCTTTCTAAGAGGTAACCACGAATCACGTTTTTGAAGTAGGAATCTGGGTAATGGGAGTCCTCACATAGAGGAAACTTCACTGCATATTGCTAACTAAGAATAAGCAATCTGCGTTACTCATGTCCTCAATCCCAAAAAAACATCAGGTTGTCTTGCTATGGGCTAAACACGAATCACGGTGTTTTCGAGCATGAATCTGCGAAATGGAGTCTGTATTTACAGGCAACTACATGACCTTTTGCTAAGAAATAGTGAGGAATCTGAGTTACACGAGTGCTCAATTCCAATCATCTGCAGAACATCTTGTAATGTGCCAAAAAGGAATCTGAGTTTTGAAGCAGGATGTATCTAATGAGAGTACTAATATACAGGAAAATACACAGCCCCTTGCCAAGGAAGAAAAAGAATCCAGGTTATAGCATACCTCAGTCAGGAAATCAACAGGCCATCTGCTGTGGTCTAAACAAGAGTCAAGCTTTAGAAGCTGGAACATAGGTAATAGCAGTCCTCATATGCAGAATCTATATGATCTGTAGCTAAGGAGAACTCAGAAACCTCATTTTCATTGTTCCTCTGACACAATATCTACATGACATCTTGCTAATGGCAAAACAAGAATCAGGGTTTCCAAACCGGATTTTGGAAAGGGAGTCCTTATATACAGGACATTACACGGCCCCTCACTAAGGAAGAATAAGGAATCTGTGATACACCAATCCACAATCCAAAATTTATCAGGGTGTCTTGCTGCGGAATAAACAAGAATCAAGGCTTCGAGCTCGTCTCATATTTTGGAGATATTTGGCTTGTGGGTATTATGAATCAGTCATTTCAGGACTCCAGCAACATTCTGGTCTTCTTGAGAGTTGTAATCGGGTATCTGGTAGAACAAGTCCCTTAGGTTCCTGGGGACAATTAAGGCCATTTCCCTGGAAAAAAGTATCATCTTACCGTATTTTGATGTAACTTTGGTCTTAAGATGAACTTGGTAATCCTTAAATTTCCGTTTCTACTTTATTTGTAGAGGGGCCGAGGGTTTTGCAGTTGCCAAATATTTAGTACGAATTATTGAAATGTAACCAGGATTCATATAATCCACGTCCCTAGGAAATATCTGGGCACCTGCATTTTTAAATATAGAATTTTGGAATCGACATGGACAGGAAAACCAGGGAATCTTGCTGAGAACGGAAAGGGAATCCGGTCTTGGAGTTCTCAATCGCCTAAATCTACAAGGTCTCTTATTAAGGTTTAATCAGCAATCTGGTCTTCTATTTCGCCACATTTTTAGTGTGTCTTTTGAAAAGGGACCAGGAATCTTGGGTTCCAATTCCTCAAGAACATTATGTGAGTCTTTCTCATGATATCCAAGCAACTGGAATTCTAGGTCACCAGGAATTATCTTGGCGTCTTGCTGAGAATGAAGCAGGAATTTCAGGTATGGGAGTCCCCATATACAGAACACTACACGACCTGTTGCTACGGAAGAATAAGGAATCTTGATACACGAGTCTTCCATCCCAAAAAACTACAGTGCGTCTTGCAAAGAGATAAGCACCATACAGGTTTTGGGAGTAGGAATCTGGATAATGGTAGTCCTCATAAAGAGAAAACTGCCCTCTCTATTGATAAAGCAGTATAACAAATTTGGATTACACGTGTACTCCCTCCCAATCAAAACTTCAGGTTGTCTTCTTAGAGCAAACCACGAATTTTGGTTTTTGAGGCATAAACTTGGGAAATGAAATCCTCATATACAGGCAACTGCACTGACTTTTCCTAAGAAAAAATAAGGAATGTGGGTGATATATTTTCTCAATCCACAAACAAGTACACGGCGTATTCCTAAGGTCTATACAAGACTCAAGCTTTCAACGCCAGTACCTGTGAACAGGAGTACTCAAATTCAGGCAACTGCACGGCTGTTGCTAAAAATAAGGAATGTGGGTTATACGAGTCCTCAGTCCTGAAAATCTACAGGGCATCTTGCTGACGGCTAAAGAAGAATCAGGGATTCGAGGCCTTAATGTGTGTAATAGCAATCCTCGTATACAGGAAACTACATGGCCTCTTGCTAAGAAAAAATAAGAAATCTGTTTTCCACGGTTCCTCCATCAAAAAATCTACATGGCGTCTTAATAAGGGATAAACAAAAGTAAGGGTTTTGAAATAAGAATGTAGAGAAAGAGAGTCCTCACATACAGGACACTACACGACCTCCAACTAATTACAAATAAAGAATCATTGTTGTACGCATCGTCAATCCAAAAACTTCCCAGGGTGTCTGCTATTGGACAAACAAGAAACAGAGCTTCGGGCTCCCAAATGTTTCAGAGAAATTTAGAATGCGGATATTATGAATCGGTCATTTTAGAACTCCAGCAACCATCTGGTCCTCTTAAAAGTTGTAAATGGGTATTGGGCACTCCAAGTCCGTAAGGTTCCTCGAAACAACTAAGGCCAGATTGCAGGACAAAAAGAATCTTCTTGCCTTATTTGGATGTAACTCTGGTCCTAAGGTAAATCTTGTAATCCTTCCCCTTCTGTGTCTCTTTTTATTTTGAGAAGGTACAAGGGTTTTGCACTTTCCAAATGTTTACTATGTACTTTAATGATAAACAGGAATCATGGAATCCACGTCCCTAGGAAACCTCTGAGTATCTGTCTTTTGGTATACTGAATTTGGAATCCAAATCGACAGGAAAAAATCAGGGAATCTTACTGAGAACGAAAAGGAAATACGTTTCTAGGAGTTCTCATTTTCCGGAATCTACAGGGCCTCTTGATAAGGTTTAATCAGCAATCTGGGCTTCTGGGTCCCTACATTTTCAGAGCCAGTTGCTACCTGGATACGCTAAATCTGTCAGTAAAGATGCTCAGGATCTTTCTGGTCCTCTTGTTAGTTGTAATCAAGGATCTGGCCCTTGAAATCCTTTTATTTCCTGGGAAAAATCTATGACCATAATCATATTCCCCAGAATCAAAGGTATATTTTTACAAAATTCTTTGATTCAGGTGACCTCAAAGTACAGAAAATTCTTGTGGGTGGTTAGGTAGGAATTGGTATGTTGGGTTTGGAAGATTCCACATTTTGCAGAGGTCTTTTGAAGGGGAACCAGCAATCTTGGATTCCTGTTCACAAAGAACATTAAGGACGTCTTTCTCTTGATACCTAAAACCTGGAATTCTCGGTCTCTAGTAACCTTCTTGGTATCCTGCATAGTGAAGCAGGAAGCTGGGTAATGGAGGTCCTCTTATAAAGGAAACTACATGTCATATTGCTAAGGAAGTTTAAGGAATCTTCCTTATATGAGTCCTCAATCCCAAAATCTACAGCCCATAACCTAAGAGGTAACCACGAATCAGGATTTTGAAGTAGGAATCTGCGTAATGGGAATACTCATATACTGGAAACTTCGCTGCCTATTGCTAAGTAAGAATAAGGAATCTGCATAACTCGGCTCCTCAATCCCAAAAATATTCAGGTCGTCTTGCTATGGGCTAAACACGAATCATGGTGTTTTCGAGTATGAATCTGGTAAATGGAGTCCTTATTTACAAGCAACTCCATGACGTGTTGCCAAGAAATAATGAGGAATCTGGGTTACATGAGTCCTCAATCCCAAAAATCTGCAGAGCATCTTGGAAAGTACTAAAAAGGTATCAGAGTTTTGAAGCAGGATGTATCTAATGAGAGTCCTATTATACAGGAGAATACACAGCACTTTGCCAAGGAGGAAAAAGAATCGGGGTTATAGCAGTCCTCAGTCCTAAGAATCAACAGGCCATCTACTGTGGGCTAAAAAAGAATCAGGGTTTAGAAGCTGGAGCATAGTTAATAGCGGTGCTCATATACAGAATCTACACGATATCTAACTTAGGAGAAATAAGAAACCTGTATTACACGCTTCCTCCATCCCTATATGTCCATGACATCTTGCTAATGGGGAAAAAAGAATCAGGGTTTCCAAACAGGATTCTGGGGAAAGGCAGTCCTCATATACAGGTCATTACACGGCCCCACGCTAAGGAAGAATAAGGAATCTGTGATAAACTAGTCCACAATCTGAATAATTCTCAGGGCGTCTTGTTGTGGTATATACAAGAATCAAGACTTCAAACTTGTCTCATGTTTCAGAAATATTTATCTTGTGGTTATTATGAATCAGTCATTTCAGGACTCCAGCAACATTCTGGTCCTCTTGAGAGTTGTAATCGGGTATCTGGTAGTACAAGTCCCTTAGGTTCCTCGGGACAATTAAGGCCAGTTTCCTGGAAAAAAGTATCATCTTACCGTATTTGGATGTAACTTTGGTCTTAAGATGAACTTGGTAATCCTTAAATTTCCGTTTCTACTTTATTTTTAGAGGGGCCGAGGGTTTTGCAGTCGGCAAATATGTAGTACGAATTATTAATATGTAACCAGGATTCATGGAATCCACGTCCCTAGAAAACATCTGGACATCTGCATTTTGTATACAGACTTTTGGAATCCACATGGACAGGGAAAATCAGGGCATCTTGCTGAGAACGGAAATGGAATCCGTTTCTTGGAGTTCTCTATCGCCTAAATCTAGAAGTCTCTTGATATGGTTTAATCAGCAATCTGGGCTTCTATGCCGCCACATTTTAGTGGTTTGTTGGTATTATGAATCAGTCATTTCAGGACTCCAGCAACATTCTGGTGTTGGGAGCCAAAATCTATAGCTACATGGCTGAGACCTGTGAAGGCCCATCTGGAAGATCTCCTCTGACATAGGATATCAGTTATACCTATGATATTGGCGTGTGATTAGTGACTGGTGTACATACATGACAGTAAAACTTATATGTAAATCTCTATACACCTGATGCAAAGCTGCAAAGCCGAATTGTTTTATATGACCTTGTCCCTTCTAAATTGTACTTCTTTCCAGATATTTTTAAACTTCTATTTCCTGGTAGACTGGTTAGTCAGTTCTTGTTCCCAAATGCAATTTCTCCTAGGATTAAAATTAGAAAATAAATTATCATAATAGTTTTAATGTCCTGCCTCTCGCCTGGCAGGACGTTTTTCTAGTTTCATTACATGCCGAAATTCCGTTTGCTTCAGCCCGTGGCCATTGTCATGGTAACCGTGCAGTCCATTATCCAAGAGTGTGACAGCTACTATTTGATTTTTAGAATAGACATGTTTGGTTAAACCATTCAATTAAGATGATAAAATTTCCATCGGAAAGATTTAAACAGTAATAAGCATTCATAGAAAACTTTAAATTTTGTTTAAGCAGTTAAGTTTCCTTTTCTCAGATTATGACTTTAGTTCCTTTTCCTGTAGGCCAATTTTAAGATCCTTTGATTAGTATAACGAAATTTTCCCAACGGTGTTGGTTTTGCTTCTAATATGACAATAGGAAATTTTACACGTAGCCATGTATTATTATACTAGGAAAATAGACTTAAGTTTTGGGTTAAAGTCGTAGTTTTATTAAAATGAATGAGAATTATAGTGTTATGATTTTAAAAATCATACGTCAATGATATTTATAAGATATAATGATAAGGTATTAGCTTAATAAGTTATAGCATAGTATTAAAGTCCAATCACTAGATCATATAAAAATTAAAGTTTAGATTAATGAAACTCATATAAGTCATGGTAAGGAATAAGTTTTGAATTAATTGTTATAGAATTACAGGGCACTATGTTGAATCATAATAGGTTAATGGAATAAATAAAAATTAAGTCATTTAAATAAACTTATAGATTATTGTATAGTGTTAAGTTGATAATATCAATCGTTAAAAAATATTAGGAGTCAGTGAACTTGGATTGAACCTAGAGTTAACATAGAAAGTTTTTGTATTAATCAGGGTTTAGAACAAAGAGTATAATATGAATGATTTATTGAACACTATGGAAGACACTTTGAACGAACTGTATTGAAATTGTGCACCTGTGACCTTGATGTGAGTTTTGTGAAGCACGG
>NW_007234700.1:0-5066 GCF_000164805.1 Carlito syrichta
TGAAATTAATTGTGTAAAGTGAAGATTTAAACAATTATAAAACTGTAGACTTGGGGAATTTCCATTTCATTTAGTTAGTAAAATAAAACCAATCTATGTAGACCAAGAGATACGTTGAGATAAATTTCTTAAAATCCTTAAAGAGAATCATAGGTTAGGTTAGATCAACTACATTTTATCCAAGTAGCATATGTTTTGCAATATTTCCTGTGGCCAAAAGGGACGTAGTTTGCTCAGTCTGTTTTAGGATCTGGCAATATCCTTGAAGCATTAAGACACCTTCTGAACCTGCTTTTGTTATGGGGGGTGCTCAGATGGGACATGCTTATGTAGCCATCCTCACATCATCTTTACATAGATTTTCACTAGACTTGACAGCTAGAGTCTTGAGAGTCTTGAGTCCTTGCTGGGGTGCTTCATTGAGGGTTCCAGGAGTGAGACCATTATTCCCTACCTAACATCTCTCCTAAGATAACGATCAGCTCAAGTTTGATAGTCTTTTCTGTTGTGGTTTCTTTTTACTGAAGTTACAAGGGCACCAGCTGAATCTGACCACGGTGTGCTGAATCAAGTCTCCTCTGAGGACCCTTCAACCTGGTCCGTGGAGGAAGTGATCCTGTTTCTGAACCACAGGGATTCTGAGATATCACGTGTCCTCGCCAATGTCTTCAGACGTCATATAATGTGTCTTTTGCCATAATGCCTTTGAATGAACTTTGTGAGGGCCTTTCAGTTAGTTGGACACAGTATGGATGGTGGGGGCAACCCATCAACTGATTTTGCCATGTGTGAGAAGGTTATTTTGATCAGGGTTCCATCCTCAAGTGATAGGTCAATGATCTGTCCTTTAAATGGATATCCAAGTGCCTGATATTCGGCCTCAGGTTTCCAAGAGATGATGATTGAGCATCACTACTCTCAGGTGTACCTCCCCTTTGTATTGACAGACACAAGGATCCACCCCTACCTGTTCCCAGCACGGCTCTATGTCCATGAGCAGGAGGTGATGACCACAAGCTATCAGGGCGGCCTTCCTGTAGTGATACCCAATGAAGCCAGCAAGGGATTTCATTTGGCTCAGTTATTTATGATCTGTGATACTGATACCATCATGCTATTACTAGACAATTTACTAAGTCAGATTATCGGCAAACTTTTGTAAGTCCTAATTTCTTTAATTTCGAGTTTCAGTTAGTAGAGAAAGTATAGAAGGTGCCTGACGAAGATAGTACTGGAAGAGATTTCTGGTCTTTTCAATTAGTGTCACATGAGTAAGCAAAATTTGACTGTTTAATGGAATATTGTGAAAACCAAATAATGTACTTCAGCAGCACAAGTCAGTCAGTCGAGATGATGAGGAGTTTTAGAAGGGTCCCTTGTGGATATGGAAATGGCTTTCATAAAGTAGATGCAAACTCAAAACCTATTCGTCTGGAATGAGCTGCTGTATAGTTTGACTCACAGGTTATCATATACAGAGAACTAACAGTTCTGATTGAGTATGGAAGCATTACTAATCACTGGAAGTTCCTTCCCTCTGTAGAACATCGACGGGAAGGCTCTGCTGCTGCTCACGAACGACATGATGCTGGGGCACTTGGGGCTGAAGCTGGGGACCACCGTGAAGCTGGGCCACTACATCGAAGAACTTAAAGAAGGAAAAATAATTTGACCCTTTGAAAAATGGTTGTGCAAATTTAAAAATGGCTGATATCAGGGGGGACCGATGCTTTCTTGGTGTAGAAACATTTTCCAGCACTTAGTAGTTTTTGCTTAGTAGAAGATTCCTCTGAAAACGTGTTATAGCCTGAATTGCAGAACTACATACAGTCCAGTCCGCTTCTTTAGAAACCATTTAGCATATTCGTATTAGTGTATTCATATTGGAAGTTTGCTCTTTATATGTTTTAAATTATTTTATTGTGTAGTTTACAAGCATTGTTTTTGCAGGAAGCAACAGAAACACCTTTGATTTCAGTTCATCTTTCTATATGGAGCCAAAACAGCCAACAGAGGAAATATTGGTAGCGTCTATGATTAAATCCATGAGCATGTGTCCTCAGAAGAGCCTATCAGGTTGCACCTATAGAGAATCATTTCTTTCTCAGATATTTTGTGTGTCCTATCCTGCAGTGTTCTGTTCACATTCTACCAGTTTCCAGAAAGGGAATAGCCATATACATGATTTTCCTTTTGCTATTATTTCTCTGTATGCTTTATTTATTCAGATTTAGAAAGAAAAACAAGCTTATAAGCTCTCACTAAATGTTCTTACCAGTTTTTGTATGAAGTATATGATTGAGAAAATGGTTGTTTTATGCAAGTGGTGTTGTACTGCAAGGGGGGTTTGGTGGAGTCTAACAATTTAAAAAACATTACATGAAAACTTCCATATTTTTGCTAAGCTGAGACATTTCACTTTCATTTATCATTCACATACTGCTATGAAGACATCTATGTTTAAATGTTTACTAGAGACATATATATATTATTTTTTGGAGACACATATTTTATGTGTATGTTTATTTCTCACATGGACAATGTCATACTTATATGTATTCTAACCTAAGGTATATACAGAAATACGTCTTATTTATTTATTTTTTTAAATTTAAAGTGGCCTTTTTCACTACCTCAGAGGTCTTCATAAACTATTTCAATGAATTTTTATTCCGTAAAATAGAGTCACGAGTCATCAATAGTATCTTTCAGCTAACTCTGAAGCAAATAAAAAACAGTCTGTACTTTGGTTTCTACACAGGAATGTTCTCTGTCTTATGCAATGTTTTAATGAATTTGCTCAGTTCTGAGCCATTTGTACTGTGAAACTTTGAAAGACACATTAATTCTGACTTATCTTTTTGGGTTTTATTTCATATGTTGAACTTTTTATGGGAAACTTGTTCTTCATTGTTATTTTGTTGTATAACAAATGCTACATTTACGAGCAGTGAGAATTGGTGCTATCAGTATTAGCCATTTGTTATACAAGTGAATGAAAATATTCACCAGCGATAAGAATGTACATTCTCTGTTTAGAAAAGCAAGGGTCCTTTGTATGCCGATGCAACTATTTAACAGGTTCAAGTAGCTTTGCCTAGGTTACACTTTATGTAAGGCAAGATTCTTACTTAAACTTGGTCTTTCAAATTGTTTGTATGAAGATACTTTACCCAGTTGAACAGTCCTCTGGTGCTTGTGTTACTGCAGTTTTGCAGTTCTCAGATTTTAATATCTTGTGTGTGTATGTGTGTGTGTGTGTGTGTGTGTGTGTGTGTGTGTGTGTGTGTGTGTGAGTCTCACTCTGTTTCCCAGACTGGAGTGCAGAGCCACCGCAGCCTCGACCTACTGGGTCCGGCGATCCTTCTGCCTCAGCCTTCCAAGTAGCCGGAATTACAGGCATGCACTACCACACCCGTCTGATTTTTTGATTAATTGAAGAGATGAGGTCTCGCTGCCCAGGCAGGTCTCGAACCTGCAGGCTCAGGCAATCCACTCAGCCTCCCAAAGGCGCGGGATTACAGGCTGAGCCACCGAGCCTAAAGTTTAAAAACCACAACAATTGAACAATTGATGTTCAAACCCTCAGATTTGATTTTACGTACCGTCAACACATTACACACAGTAAATGGGTGCCCATTCTGTCTTGGCCACTTTTCTGTCAATCTAAAACTACTCTAAAGTTTAAAGTTTATTTAAAGTTAGCAATTTCTAACATTATCAATATTTATGCAGTATTAGAATACCTAATGATCCCAATGCTGTTTTCTTTATAACAGTTTGCTATCTTACTTATTTGACTTGTCTATTATAGGACCATTCAAAAGAGATATAATGTGAACCACAATTGCAATTTTAAATTTCCCAATAGCCACCATATAAAAGAACAAATAAATAGATTAAATCAATTCAATAATACCTTTTATCTATTCTAATATATCCAAGCGAATTTCTTTTCGATATGCATTTAATATAAAATTCTCAGAGATGTTTCCCATTGTTTCTGTGCTGCCTTTGAAGCCCGTTGCGTGCTTTTCACTTAAAGGGTAGCACATCACAGACATCCGCAATCAAGTGCCCGTTAGCCACATGCAGCTGGCGGCTGCTGCACTGTAAGGCCCAGGTCAGAGATCCAACGTGGGCCTGGAAGTGTGGTCCCTGGACCAGCAGCTTCTGCCTCACCTGGGAACTTGTTAGAAATGCAAATGCTCAGACCCCACGCCAGACTGGCAGAATCAGAAGGTGGTAGTGAAGCCCAAGAATCCATCCGTGTTTTCACAAACCCTCTGGATGGTTCTGATTCACACAATTGAGAACCATCGCTGGGGGTTGGAAGACATGATAGATTTAAATGTGTTTAACTTACCCTTTCTTGTTCTTTGTGATCCATTTCCACACATAATCGGCTCCTGGCCATCTCATTCTGTCTTCGTGGATCCATGTTCACACTTGATCTGGTTCTTCTCATCATTTTCTGACAAACTGTCATTCATACACTTAGGATCTGTTCTAACACTGCTTTCCTCTTCCTTTCTTTCTCTGAACACACTCACATGTATTATAGTCCTGAACACTGCTTTCTCTCTAAATGCATCCCATAGACGCACATGATCTGTTATAACTCCTCTGTCACCTCCTTTCTGTGTCGCTTTGGTCACGTCACTTAAGCAATCTGAGTCTGCTTCTTCTTTGGCAGAAAGAGGATCATGGCTCTCCCCAGGGGTTTGACAGTTCAGGGATATCAAGAAGGGGAAGAGTTTTGACTCAAAGTGTGTTTATCCCATCCATACCTGTCTTCTGGCATTTCCCCTCCCCAACCCCTGCGCCTCCCTTTCCACACCCCTTCCACTGCTTACCTGCAATGGTACTGCAGCCCCAGGAAGATAGTAATGTGGACTTTATATTAAATAACAACTCTCCAAATAAATCTGAGCAAGGGTTCTGCAGAGTCGAGCAGGTCCGGGAGAGGGAAGGACCTTGGCTCTGCTTTGAATATGACCCCAAGAGCTTTGGGAGGAAATTAAACCATACAGATGAGGGGCGTCACACCATGCAAGTTGCATTCT
>NW_007234701.1:0-4769 GCF_000164805.1 Carlito syrichta
ACAAGGTCTTGCTGAGTTGCCCAGGCACATCTTGGACCTTTTGGCTTGTGCCAACTGAGTATTTCAGCCTCCCAAAGCACAGGGATGATGAGACTGTGGCCCAGAGCCAGGCCTCTATCCTTCTTCAAAAATGAACCAGAAGTCCGGGCATAGAAGCCCATGTCTGGAATCCTAGTGCTCTTGTATGCTGAGCCGGGAGGATGGCTGGTGCCCAGGAGCCCAAGGACAGACTGGACTATGCAGGGAGGCCCCGTCTTTGCACCCATCCTAAGAGGGGATCTGGGGTCATGGTTCCCCTTGTCCCAGCCACTCTGGAGGCTGAGGCAGGAGGATCGCTGGAGCCTGCAATTTCAAGGCTGACAGTGAATGATGTTCATGTCCCCAGGCCACAGCCTGGGCCTCTGACCCAGACACTGTCTCCAAAATCATCAGAATCGTACACAATTTCTCAACTGCACATGAATTGTACAAAGGGCAACTTCCTTGAAAGCCAAAACAGATGGTACTGAGGGGAAGTAATGATCCTGGGTGAGGGTTGAATCCCTGTTCTTTCTTGTTTGAAGGCCATCATTGCCAAATCGGAGAGCTGGGCTTCCTGGGGCACATTTCTCACCTTGGAGAGAAGAACCGGCAGGAACCTGTCCAGGGATCCTTTGGAAAACCCACACCAAAGCAGGGGCAGCCACTGGGGGGGTTGGTGCAGAAATGTGCCGAGTGTTGGAGACCCTCATGTGTGTTGGGGCTGGGAGAAAGGACCGAGCAGAAGGTTTGCAGGAAAATGCGTTTCTTTCTTTCTTTTTTTCTTTCTTCTTTCTTTCTTTCTTTCTTTCTTTCTTTCTTTCTTTCTTTCTTTCTTTCTTTTTTTTTCTTTCCTCACTAGGTTGCCCAGACTGTTCTCAAAAACTCCCAACTCAGGTCATTCTCTCAGTCTGGGCCTTCCAAACTGCTGTGATCACAGGCTTTCCATTTAGTTGATACCCTGGTCTTCCTGCCTGGTCTTTACTCTGGGCTGGAGACCATCTTCTTGCTGATGCCTGCCCTCACCCAAGATTTTCTGGGTTTTGCTTGGGGTTGAGGTGGAGGCTTTCTATAGTGTCCATTCTGGTCTCAAGCACCTGGGATCTGGCTACCATCCCATATCTTCCTCCCCGAGTGCTGAGCTGACAGGTGTGAGTCGTCACACCATCCTTGTACCCCCGTTGATTTGAGAATTATGCCCTCTCTTTCCCTGGGAGGTGCAAGTGGGTCAGCCCTGAGGAATGAGATGGGCGGAGGCATGGGCATCCAGTGGAGACACATCCCTGTGACAGGCACTCACTCTGGGATGGCTTGAAAGGCGACTCTGGCCACCATATCTGGGGACTCAGGTCATTGGAAGGGACTGGGACTCACGGTGGATCTCCCTGAGGGGTGTGGAGGCCATGTGTGGGGTCTCACGCATGTTATCCCAGTGCTCTGGGTGGATGGCCTAAGCCCCCAGGTGAGATACCAGCCCAGGCAGCTTCACGAGACCTCCTCTCCACAAGAAGCCAAAAACCTGAACTGTGCATGGTGGCATATGCCTGGTTTTCTGGCTTCTCAGGTGGCCATGATGAGAGAATTGCCATAGCTCATGCAATGTACGTCACGGTGGCCGAGAGTGGGCCCCTGCACTTTGGCTTGGGTGACAGAGCAGGACTCCAACTAAGAGTAATAATACCAACCACCAAAACCACCGTAAACACAGGCCAGGCTCTGGGGCTCAGCCTAGCATCCCGGCCTTTCGGAGGCAAAGGCGAGTGGGCGACCTGAGTCTATGGGTTTGACACCAGCCTGGGACATGAGTCAAGATCTCGTCTCAGCCATAAAAAGTAATCCAAAGATTAACAGGGTGAGGGGGTGCAGGCCTGTGGTTTCAGTCACTCAGAGGGCCGAGGCAGGAGGATCACCTGAGCCCAGCAGGTGGAGTCCACAGTGGCCATGAGCATTCCTTTGCACTCCAGCTTGGGTGTCAGAGTGGGATTCTGACTCCAAATAATAATAATCACCAACACCACCACCACCACCACCCCACTGCTACTAAGCACGAGAAGTCACCCTCAGGGATGGTAGAGGAAAAGTCACTTTCTGGCCTGTCATTTGTGGGAGGTTTCAAAGGTGGCCATGGGGCACATTCATCCCATGCCTTCAGCAACGTGTCCCTAAGGCCTGCCTCCACCCTCCACACTTGTGCCCCACAGTAAGGAAATGTGTAAGATCACAGAACAGATAGCTCAGAGGTAGTGTGTCTGTCAGGAACAGAACAATCAAGGTGATCCAGCAATGCTTTGGACAGCCCAGATTGAGGTCATCCTGTGTACCACCTTCTGGTGGGGGAGGGTCCCTCCTCCCCCTTCCTCTCCTGATCACTCTATCGTCCCTCGCCCAAGTCGACCTTTCCCTGGGGATCTGTGGACACCTGTCATGATGCAATTGGGAGGCATCTTCTCTGTTGCCACATTCTCCATTGGCTGTGCTGGCAGACGGTGTCACGATCATGCTTCCAGGGTACTTGAGCTGTGGGGCCCAGGTGGTATTAACACCTCAACCCCTGAGCAGCCCGGACTCCAGGGGCCATCACACCTGACTCGATTATGAGCACCTCTCTCCAAGGCAAGGTCTGGCAATATCGTCCAGATTTGTCTTGGACCCCAGTGATCAGGCAGCCTCCTGACTCTGCCACCCAGGGCATAGGGCTGATGACTGTGATCCATGGTGCCCAACCTGAAATCACATGTTCTTTCGGCATGGGTGACAGAAAGGAACACCCTGGGGAAAAGGTGTAGCCAGGTCCATGGGCACCACCAACAATGACTCCATTGTTTGCGTTCATGGGAGCGATGAGGTCTCACTACGTGGCTCAGACTGGTCTCAAACTCCTGGGCTCCAGTGGTTCCCTGCCTTGAGCTACCAAAGCCACAGCCTGATTGTCTGCTGATCCACCACCTTTCAGGAGCTCTAGGCCCAAAGTTGGGTCCTCCTTCCCTAATGATCTCTGTCTGTTCACGATGATCACAACTCCATACATAAATGGATGCTCTTCTTCTTTTTCCTTTTTTTCTTTTAGTAGGAGTCTCACTTCTTCAACCAGGATGGAGGGCAGTGGCTCTCTCCTGGCAACCAAAGCCTCAGGCCACCGGGCCCAGGCTAGCCTTTACCCGACCAGCTGAGGAGCTGGAACAACAGGTAGGCACCATCACCTTCAGCACATTTGGGATAGAGGGTAGAGACAAGGTCTCACTGAGTTGTGTGAGGGCTTCTCGACCCACAGACTTTGGCCGGCCAGTGCCCTCGGCCTCCCAAAGTGCTGGGTTGACAATGCAGAGCCCCAGAGCCTGCTCTCAATCCATCGTCAAAAACGAATCTGAAGGCCTTGTGCGGTGATCCATGCATGGTATCCCAGCAATCTGGGAGGCCAAGGCGGGAGGATGGTCAGAGCACAGGATCCCAAGGCCAGCCTGGGCCATGCAGGGAGACCTCATTTTGACAACCATCCAAACAGGAGATCTGGGGTCGAAGTGCCCGTCATCCCAGCCACTCAGGAGACTGAGGCGGGAGTATTTCCAGAGTTCACAATTTCAAGGCTGGCAGTTAATGACAGTCATCTCTTGGGCCCCAGCCTGGGGCACAGAGCCAGAACCTATCTCCAAAAACATCAGACTCAAACACAGATTCTCAACTGCGTGTGATATGTTTATAGGGTGGAATTTGGGGGGAAGTAATGTCCCCTGCTGAGGAATGTGGCCCTGGCATTTGTTGGTGGAAGGTCCTCATTGCTGAGTTGGAGATTCAGTAATGTGCCTGGGGCACATTACTCACCTCGGAGAGAAAAGCTGACAGGAACTCGGCCAGGGAGCCTTGAGAACTCCCACACCAAAGGAGGGGCAGACATCGGTGGTGTTGGGGCTGAAAAATGCCAAACTTAGGTTCTCTCACAGGTGGGGTGGTGGGGGGTAAGGACTGAGGGCAGAAGTTTTGCAGGAGAATGGATTTCTTTCTTTCTTTCTTTCTTCTTTCTTTCTTTCTTTTCTTTCTCCACTATGTTGTCCAAGCAGCACTTAAACCGTCCAACTCAGTCCATCCTCTCAGCCTGGGCCTCCCAAACTGCTGCAATCTCAGGCTTTCCATTTGGTCGACATTCTGGTTTTCCTGCCTGGCCTTGAACTCTGCAGGCAATACTACCTCCGAGGCCTGCACTCAACCAAGTTTTTCTGGGTTTTGCTTGAGGTGGAGTTGAGAGTTTACTATGGTGTCCAGTCTGGTTTTGAACTCCTGAGCTATGGAAATCTTCCCCTCTCAGCCTCCTTGAGTGCCAAGGAGAAGGGGTGAGTTGCCCGGCCATCCCTGGCCCCCGAAGGTTTGAGAGGCAAGGCTTCCCTTTCCCTGAGGAAGACCCTGAGAGGAGAGAGTGTGTCTACCTTGGAGAAGAAGGTGGGTGGAGGGGTGGGTGCTTCGACAGAGACAGACACCTGCACCAGGTGCTCTCCCCAGGGATGGTTCAACAGGCAACTCCAGCCACCCTCTCCTGGTTCCCAGGTCATCAGAAGGGAGTTGGCCTTATGGTGAGGCCCCAGAAGGAGTGTCCAGGCAAGGCGCAGGGGCTCATGAATGTCATCCTGGTGCTCTGTGAGGCCCAGGGTAGAGGATGGCCTGGGCCCCCAGATTCAGGACCAGCCTGTTTAACTTGGTGAGACCCCCTGTCTACCAGAAGCCAAACAAATAAGCCAAGCATGTTGGCACATGCCTGTCAT
>NW_007234701.1:6259-6746 GCF_000164805.1 Carlito syrichta
CAAGTGTACCCCACCTCAACCTCCCTGGCCAAAGCCCGATTTTCAGCTGGTCCATCATCTTTCAGGAACTCTATGTCCAAGCTTGGGGCATCCTTCCCAAATTATATCTCTCTGTTCACGATAATCCCAACTCCATACACAAATGGAAGTCCTTTTTTAACCTTTTTTCCTTTGTTTCTTTGAGTCAGAGTCTAACTCTGTCACCCATGCTGGAGGGCGGTGACTCACTCTCCACCACCATAACCTCAGCCCACCGAGCTCCAGCAAGCCTTTTCCTGGCCTTCTGAGGAGCCGGAACAACAGACATGTGCCACTATGACCAGCTCATTTGGGATGGAAGGTAGACGGGGTCTCTCTGAGGTGCCCAGGTGGGTCTCAACCCTTGGGATAAGGCTGACTGCTGGACTCGGCCTCCCAAAGTGCTGGGATGATGAGGCTGAGCCAACAAGCCTGGCCTCAATCCTTCATCGGAAAAAACCAGAAGGCG
>NW_007234701.1:7344-11945 GCF_000164805.1 Carlito syrichta
TTTTGGAGGGGCAGGGGAGAAGGCCTGAGGCCAGAAGGTTGTAAGAAAATGGATTTCTTTCTTTTGTTCTTTCTTTCTTTGTTTTCGTTCCTCAATAGGTTGCCCAGGCTGCTCTCAAACTGCCTAACTTGTACCATCCTCTTGGCTTGGGATTCTCAAACTGCTGCAATCACAGACTTTACACTTGGTCCAATCCTGGTCTCCCTTCCTGGTCTTGAACTATGGGATGGAGCCAATCCTCCCGCAGAGGCCTACCCTCACCTAAGGTTTTCTGGGTTTTGCTTGGAGTTGAGGTGGGGCTTGTTATGGTGTCCTGCCTGGTCTCGAGTTCCTAGGCCCAGGCCATCTATCCATCTCATCCTCCCTGAGTGCCAAAGAGATAGACGTGAGTCAACCAGCCATCCCTGCCTCCCTGAAAGTTTGAGTCACACCCTCCCTTTTCCCAAGGGGCCCCTGGGAGGAGCAAGTGGGTCCTCACTGGGGAATGAGGCAGGCAGAGGGATGGGTGTCATGGTGGAGACATGCCCCTGAGCCAGGCACTCTCAGTGGGGAGGGCCCAGCTATCGGTTTTGACTGCACTCTCTGGGGTTCTGGGTCATCAGAAGGGAGCAGGCATTGCGGTGGGGCATAGAAAGGGGTGTGGTGGTGGGGCACAGGGGCTCACGACTGTCATTCTGGCACTCGTTAGGGACAAGACAATAGGATGACCTATGACCCCTGGTTCGAGACCAGCCTGGGCACCTTGGTGAGACTCGTCTCTACAAGAAGCCAATAAAATGTACTGAGTGTGGTAGTGCACACCTGACATTCTGGCCAATCGGGAGTCTGTGGTGATACAATTGCCCAAGCCCAGCTTGGAGGCCTTGGTGGCCGAGAGTTGTCCCCTGTGCTCTGGCCTGGGCAACAGAGTGGGACTCTGACTCAGAATAATAATACCAACCCCTAACACCACCAGAACGACAGGCTGAACTCTGAGGCTAATCCTGGCATCCCAGCCCTTCACAGGCTCAGGCAAGTGGACAGCCTGAGCCTGCGGATTTGGCACCAGCCTAAGACACAGGACTAGACCTCGTCTCGAACATCAAATTAAATCCAAAAATTAGCTGGACGGGGTGGTGCAGGCCTGTGGTTCCAGCCACTCGGGGGACAAAAGCTGGATGATCACCCGAGCCCGTCAGGTAGTGTCTGCATTTTCCATCAGCATGGAGGCCTTGGTGTCCAAGAGTGTGCCAGGGAGGGCCCAGCAGTCCGCTTCGGCCACCCTCTCTGGGGTTCTGGGTCATCAGAAGGGAGTGAGCATGGCATTGGGGCCCAGAGAGGGGTGTGGTGGCCCTGAAAAGGGGCTCACGGCTGTCACCTTGACACTCTGTGAAGACAAGGCGAGAGGATGGCCTGAGTCCCCTGGTTGGAGACCAGTCCGGGCACCCTGGCAAGAACTCGTCTCTATAAGAAGCCAAGAAAATGAGCCAAGTGTGTTATCGCACATGTGACATTAGTGTTTGTGTTCTGGGGAGTGACAAGGTCTCTCTATGTGGCCCAGGCTGGTCTGGAACTCCCGGGCTCTAGCAGTCCCCAGCCTTGGCCTCCCAAAGCCACAGCCCAATTGTCTGCTGATCCACTATCTTTCCACAGTTGCTGTGAGCCTGCTCATATGCTCCGGCCTGGGCAAGAAAGTGAGATTCTGACTCTAAATAAAAATAATAATCACCACCACCATCACCACTGCCACCCAGCACGAGATGTCACCCTCATGAATGGGAGAAGAAAAGGCACTTTCCAGCCTGTCTTTTGGGAATGATTTCAAGGGTGGCCACCAGGTACATCCATCCCATGCCTTCAGCCATGCACCCCAGAATGCCTCCCTCCACCCTCCACACTCATGCCCCACAGC
Source organism: Carlito syrichta (assembly GCF_000164805.1). Taxonomy (NCBI): domain Eukaryota; kingdom Metazoa; phylum Chordata; class Mammalia; order Primates; family Tarsiidae; genus Carlito; species Carlito syrichta. Next base: position 9,236 of record NW_007234701.1, read on the forward strand.
AAAGACATGCGTGAGCTTAAGTAAAGGACGACCCAGAGCTAGGGCAGCCATCAGGCATAGAGCAATCAAGGTGGTCTGGCAATGCCGCTGCCAGCCCAGGTTCCAGTCACCCTGTCTACCACCTTTGGGCATTGGTGGCCGCTTCTTATCCCAATAACTCCATCGTCCCCTGCCCATGTGGACCTTTCACTGGGGAACCGTGGGGGTCCATTGTGACGCATATGGGAGGCATCGTTTTTGTCACCAGAATCTCTGTTGGTGTGGCGGGGTGCAGCGGCATGATCTTGGCTCCTGGGGCCTTGAACTATGGGGCTCAGGCAGTACTCCCGCCTCATCCCCAGATGAGTTGGGACTCTGGGGGCCACCATGCCTCACTTGATTTTGGGGACATCTCACCAATACGAGGTCTGACCTGGTCACCTGGGCTGGTCTATGACCCTTGGGCTCAGGCAGTTTTCTGCCTCAGTCTCCCAGGGTGGGAGCTGATGGCCGTTAGCCTTGGAGTCTGATCCGGACTCACACATTCTGTCTGTGGGAGAGATGCAAAGGAACGGCCCAGGACAGAGGCCACTGAATCCCATGTAACCAGGACTGCAGGCACCACCACACGCGACTCCAGTGTTTGCATTCCCAGGAGCGATGAGGTCTCGCTATGTGGCCCAGGCTGGTCTCAAACTCCCAGGCTTCAGCGGTCCGCTGCCTCAGTCTCCCAAACCACAGCCCGAATGTCTGCCAATCCATTGTCTTTCAGAAACTCTATGCCCAAGGCTGGGGTCTCCTTCCCAAATGATCTCTGTTTGTTCACAATGATCCCAGCTCCATACACAAATGGTTGCTCTTCTTTTTTTTCCTTTTTTCCTTTTTTTCTTTGAGTCAGAGTCTCACTCCATCGCCCAGGCTGGAAGGCAATGACTCACTCCCAGCCACAGCAGCCTTGCCCTGCTGGACTCTGGTGAGCCTTTCCCCAGCCTTCCAAGGAGCCAGAACGACAGGCACACTCACCACACCTGGCTCATTTGGGATGGAGGGTAAAGACGTGGTCTCACCAAGGTGCCCATATGGGTCTGTACCCGCAGGCTGGGGTTGGCCACTGGCCTTGGCATCCCAAATAGCTGGGATGACGAGGCTGAGTCCCCAAGTCAGCCTCGATCCTTCATCAAAAATGAAACAGAAGGCCTGGCATGGCAGGCCATTCCTGAAATTCCAGTGCTCTGGGAGTATGGGAGGCCAAGGTGAAAGGATGGCTGGAGCCCAGGAGTCCATGACCAATCCGGGTAATGCAGGGAGACCCCGTCTCTGCACTCATCCAAACAGGGTGTCTAGGGTCGAGGTGTCCATCATCCCAGCCACTCTGGAAGCTGAGGCTGAAGGATCCACAGAGCCCACGATTTTGAGGCTTGTGGTGAACGATGGTCATGTCCCCGGGCTCCAGCCTGGGCACCAGAGCTTGACCCTGTCTCCAGATCCATCAGTATCATACAGATTCTCAATTGTGCATGGTGTATTCACATGGCGACTGACTTTAGAGCCAGGAAAAATGGGAAAGTAATGTCCTCAGGTGAGGGATATGTCCCTGGCCTTTCTTGGTGGAAGTGCTTCATTGCTGAGTCAGATGGTCGACCTGCCTGAGAAACATTTCTCCCCTCAGAGAAGAGTGCCTGCAGTAACCTGGCCAGGTACTTGGAATCTTACACACCAAAGTGGGGACACCCATTGGGGGTGTTTGGGGCTGGAAGATGACGAGCTTGGGGAACCCTAAATAGTGGGAAGAGTGGGGAGGAAGGACTGAGGGCTGCAGGTTTGCAGAATAATGGATTCTTTCTTTCTTTCTTTCTTTCTTTCTTTCTTTCTTTCTTTCTTTCTTTCTTTCTTTCTTTCTTTCTTTCTTTTCTTTCCTCACTAGTTTGCCCAGACTGCTCTCAAACCACCCAACTAGGGCTACCTTCTCAGCCTGGATCTTCTAAACGGCTGAGAACACAGTCTTTCCATTAGGTCAACATCCTGGTCTTCAGACCTGGTCTTCAATTCTGGCCCAGAGTCAATCCCCTGCTGAGGCCTGTCCTCACACAAGGCTTTATGGGTTTTGCTTGGGGTTGAGGTGGGAGTTTGCTATTGTGTCCAGCCTGGTCTCGAGCTCCCAGGCTCTGGCCATCTTCCTCTCTTGGACTTGCCGAGTGCCCAGGAGACAGGCATGAGTTGCCCGGCCATCACCAACCCCCCAAAGGTTTGAGAGTCATGACCTCTCTTTCCCCGAGCCGGCCCCTGGGAGGAGTAAGCGGGTTCACCCTGGGGAACTAGGTGGGCAGAGGGGTGGGTGACCCAGCAGAGACACAGCTCTGCACCAGTCGCTCCCCTGGGAGAAGGCTCAGTGGGTGACTCTGGCTACCCTCCCAATGTCTCTGGTGTTCAGAAGCGAGCGGATCCCATGGTGGGAGTCTGAGAAGGGTGTGGATGCTGGTCTGGGAGCCACATGCCAGTCATCATAGCACACTGAGAGGCCGAGGCGAGAGGATGACCTGAGCCCCTGTGTTCGAGACCAGCCTGGGACCGAAGGTGAAACGTCATCACTATAAGAAGCCAAAAAAATGAACTGAGCATGGTGGCATACTCCTGTAGTTCTGCACACTCGGGAGGCAGCTTTAGGTGCTTCGCCAGACCCCAGCTGGAGTAGGCTGCAGTGTCTGAGAGCGGGCCCCTGCACTCCAGCCTG
>NW_007234702.1:0-11500 GCF_000164805.1 Carlito syrichta
GGGGGTTTTCTTCAGTAATAGAAGACGAATGTCAGACATCGGGTAAGTCTGGTATTGGTGTGGAGGTGGGGGCAGTGTCTCTTGTGCTCTCGGGTCTCTCTGCATCGCTCGTCCTCTTGGATCTCTCTGCAACATCCATCTGGGGTGAGGACATGGCAGGCGGCTCATGATGTCTTATGAGACGATCTGGGATCCACACTGGAGCATCAGCATTCTGAGGAAAAGTACATGCGAAACCTCGTCCTGCTGTTAACAAGACATCAGGTCCATGCCATTGTCCAGTCAATAAGTCTTTCCATTTTACTAAAGGCAACAGATGCCCTTGTGCATTCCCTTCATGGTGAAGAAAAGCAGTTTTTCCTTCAGAATCAACATTTAAATGGTTAATAACAAACAAAGCATGAGATAAAATATGATGAGGAGAAACATACTTGTATTCATTTTCCTGCAATTTCAATATCTGATTTTTCAATGTTTGATGAGCTCTTTCTACTATACCCTGTCCTTGAGGATTACAGGAAATTCCCATAGTATGATTAACAGCAAAAGTCTGACAAAATGTCTGAAAGGCGCTGCCAGTATATGCTGGAGCATTGTCTGTCTTTAATGCATGAGGCATGCCCATTACTGCAAAACAGGCAAATAGGTGCTGTTCCACATACTTAAAAGCCTCTCCAGGACGAGCTGTAGCCCATATCACGTGTGAATAAGCGTCCACACAGACATGAACATACGACATTTTTCCAAATGATTTAACATGAGTAACATCCATTTGCCATAGACTATTTGGTTTTAAGCCTCGGGGATTTATTCCAGTCTGTAACATAGGCAGTCTGGTAGGGCATGCAACACAGTTACGAACAATATTCCTAGCAGCTTCCCTAGCAATATCAAATTTCAAGCGTAAAGCATAAGCATTTTGGTGATGTAAATTATGACTTTGTATTACCTCATCCGTGACTGTCAATGCCGTTTTTGTTCCAAGATCAGTTATGTGATTACCTTCATGAATGGGACCTGGTAAAAAAGAATGAGCTCTAACATCACCAATAAAAAAGGCATATTTCTTTCACAAATTAAAAGCTATAATTCCTCCAGTAACCTGAAAATACTGGAATTGAATGTTAAAGGAGCTGTTTCAATATGAGGAAACAAAGTTACTATATATTTAGAATCAGAATATAAGTTAAAGGATCAGATATTAAAACTTTAAAAACTGCAATTACTGCACGTAACTCTACTCGTTGCGCTGAGGTTTCTTTCGCTAAAAATGTAAATAGTTGATTATCAATAACATATGCTGCAGTAGCTGAAGAAGATCCATCTGTGAAAACAAGCTTAGCTGGAGGTGGCAATGGTTGAGAGGAACATTGAGTAGGAAAAATTAAAGCTTTATTGTTCAAGAATTGCAGCAAAGGATTAGCAGGAAGATGAAATGAAATAGTTCCTATAAAACCTAATAATACTATTGACCATTCAGGTTCTTCAGCCAATAAAGCAGTCTAACTGTTCTTTAGTATAAGGTATAATGATTTTATTAGGATCAGAACCAAACAGTTCTCTGCTTCTTAGTCTTCCTTTTCTAATTGATTTAGCAGCATAAGCAGGATTTGCTATTAAAATTCTTTTAGCGGTTACAGGTAAATGAATCCATTCTAATGGTCCTTGTTGCCATAAACATCCAGTAGGTGTATATTCAGTTGATAGTATTACTAATAACCAAGGTCGTGAATAATCAAGTCTCTTAACTTTCTGATCAGCAAGTTTATCCTGAACTAATTTTAGGGATTTAGCAGCTTCTGGAGTTAAATTCCTAGGAGACCTAGGATTCGGATCTCCTCTTAATATATCAAAAAGAGGTTTTAGTTCATAAGTAGAAATTTTTAGAGAAGGTCTTATCCAATTAATGTCTCCGAGTAGCTTCTGAAAATCATTCAATGTCTCTAAACTTCTTATCTCCAATTGTAGCTTTTGAAGTGTAATATAATCTGAAAAAATAAGTCTTCCTAAATAGCTAAATGGGGCTGAGTTTGAATTTTTTCAGGAGCCACTTGGAGACCAAAATTTTGTAAATCCTGAATTAATATAGCCAATCCTGTTTCCAGATATGTTCTATCTGAATGAGCCACTAATATATCATTCATATAATGAATAAGATACATATCCTTGTAATTCTGCCTAAAGTGCTGTAAGGCTGCATCTACATATTTTTGACATAAGGTCAGACTATTTTTCATACCTTGAGGTAAGACTGTCCACTGAAATCTCTGATGAGGCCTATTCAAATTTGGAGATGGAATACTAAAAGCGAATCTCTGTTTATCCTGTGGAGCTAAAGGAATAGTAAAAAAGCAATCTTGGAAATCTATAATAATAATATGGTATTTATCAGGCACCGCTACAGGAGATGGCAAACCTGGTTGTAATGCGCCCGTAGTTTCCATAGTATCATTAATTTTTCTAAGATCATGTAACATTCTCCATTTTCCTGATTTCTTTTTAATAGCAAATACCAGAGAATTCCACGGACTGTTAGAAGGTTCTAAATGACCTGCCTTAAGTTGTTGTTCTACGATTTCCTGAATTGCTGACAATTTTTCTGTAGTTAAAGGACACTGTTTTACCCATACTGGTAGATAATTTTTCCAAGTTATGGGGTCAGCTGTTGCAACAGTGGCCTGCATTATAAATATTGTCCTAGTCCTTGTCTAGAAGTATTAGATGCAACAGTCATAGGTTCCTTAATGCCATGCAAGTCCTTCCCTAAACCTTTATCCGGATGAAAACCCATTTGAATCATCTGAGCACTAGCAAAGGAGCCTTTCCTAAGAGAACTCCCATTTGTTCCATAATATCTCTTTCCCATAAAGTAAAAGGGAGAGAAGGTATGACGTATGGTTGAAACGTCCCAGAAGACTCTAAGTCAGTCCAGGGAAGTACATGTGAACTCCTGGCAACATTTTGAGCTGTTCCAATCCAACCAAATCAGAGGCAGTTTGTTGTATTGGCCAATGTTGAGGCCAATCTTTCCCAGCAATGCAGGAAACATCCGCACCAGTATCCACAAGTCCTTCAATCTGTCTACCTTGAATTTGAATAATTTTAGTAGGTCTAGACGTTTTAACTTCTTTTACCCAAAATGCCATGCCACTAGATCCAAATCCATTATCTCCCCTCTCCTTATTAGTAACTGAGGTACCTACATTAAAATAAGATAATAGTAATATTTGAGTAATTAATTGTCCAGCATGAATCATAATTGTTTTAGACGGAGACTGAACAAGGATTTGAATTTCTCCAGTGAAATCTGAATCAATTACTCCTGGAACTACAGAAATTCCTTTAAGTGAGGAAGAACTACGCCCTATAACTAATCCTACCATTCCCTCAGGAAGTGGGTCATAAACTCCTGTGGGGATCGTAGTAGTAGGAGAGTCAGATGTTAATATTGTTGAGGTGGAGGCACTGAGGTCCAATCCTGCGCTGCCTGAGGTTGCACGGAAGAGCCCATCGATTGTGTTCCTTGAAGGAACGGATTTTGCCTCATTGGATTCCCTGTTGTTAATGGGCTGATAGAATTCTGGTTGTGGCTGACAAAATTTGTCCACATTGTTTGTGGGGCCTGGGACTGGCCCCTCTGGAAGTTTCCCTGCGGCTGAGCTTGATTTGGTGGGGATAATATAGCACCATCCTTATGAAATTTAGATTTACAATCTTTAGTCCAATGAAAACACTTAGCACAACGTTGACAAGGAGTAGCAGGTTTATTATCACCATTGTTATTATAACTCCTATTTTTGTATGATGAATCATTTTTGGAAGAACATTATTTAGAATAATATCCAATTTGGCCACACTTAAAACAAGTATTATTCTGCCCTTGTTGTCTCTGTAATACCTGTGTCATAGATTGTCCTTGAAAAGCTGCAGCCATTGCCACGCCTTGCAAATAGGTAGGAGTTAATTCAGCACATGCATTAATAAAATCAGATACATCTCCAGTTTTCCTGCTAGGTTTTATCAAGGCTTGATAAGGGGGAGAAGCATTTTCAAAAGCCAATTTCTTAATAATAAGATCTTCAGCCGCTTTATTTATGGCCAATTTACCTATTGCATCAGTTAACCAAGCAATGAATTCTTCATATGGCTCATCTGACCTTTGCTTTACAGTGGTAATGCCAGGCATTGTATGATCAGAAGAGGGTAACCTTTTCCAAGCTATAATACTTAAATCACTTACAGCCGTAAGCACATCTGTATGTAAATTAGCTTGAGCTTGTGTAGTATAATAATCGCCTTCTCCCATATACATGTCCTTGGTGACATTACCCCTTTCCGGATTTCTTTTAATAAGGTTTTGTTCTACAATTTTCTTTTTAACTGCCTCTTCATATTCCATCTTCCAAAGCACAAACTGTCCTCCTGACAAACAACCCTTAGCCACCTGGAACCAATCGTAAGGAGTCATCCACCAAGCACGCAGAACGTCTAAAAAGGCTAATGTGTATGGAGCTGTTGGGCCATAATCATGACAAGCAGCTTTCAAATCTTTCAACAACTTCATAGGTATGGGTTCCCATTTAGGGGGTTCAAATTCTATATCAACAGGAAAACAATGAAGAGTGTCTTCCGAATCTAAGGCCTTCTGTATAGTTCCTTGAATTCCTGGCAAATATTTATTTGGCAATTCTACTCTTTGACCGCTAAATGGCAACATAGCCCTATTTTTATAGACCACAGGGAAAGAAAAATCTGGCCAATCAGGATTGTTATTCTTAGCTGCTTCCTCATTTAATTCTGCATCATCCCCAGGAGATAGATGGTCCTCAGGATTATTTCCTTTAGCTGCCTCATCCTCCTCAGATTCTGAATCACTCTTGGGAAAAGAACCATAATTAGGATTAAGTATCAATACTTCCCATAAGATGTTCCATAGGGAATAAGAATCTTGTGGCATTTGAGTTGCACCATGATTATCATACCATTTTTTCATATTTTTACCTACCTTATCCCATGTCTCTAATTCTAAAGTACCTTGATCAGGAACCAGGGATTAACTTTCTGTACAAAATCTAAAAAATAAGTAACTTTATCTTTACTTACCTTAACACCTTTGTGCTTTAACACTTTAGACATGATTTGAATATAGGCTCACCTTTCTTTGGAGCCGCAGTTCCCCATAACTGTAAAAACACCAATATACACAATATACAGTAATATCTCTACAAAAACTAAATCGCTCTTTATGGCGATAACGAGTCGCGCAGTCCATCGGCGACACTATACAACCAATTTGCTTGCCTATCCACCCGCACTCTTCGGGGGGCCTGCAGCACCCTAAGACAAGGTCCATCCTGAAACGAGATGAATGAACAAACAGGGAAACATATATATATACAATTACCGGAGTCAGGTCCCTGGGTTCGGGCGCCTAAGCTGTCAGAGACCCGCTCCGACTGAGGGTGGGTTAGGACCCGCACTGGAGAATCTGGACAGCAAGAAGAAATCACTTGGAGGCAGTTCATCTGGGAACAGTCTGATCAGGACTGAAGCCAAATTTTATTCGGACTCCTTCCAACTTATATACCATTTTATATACCCTCCAGCAGTGTGATAATCACTTCCTGGGGGCGTACAAGTTCCATGCATATCGCGAATTACAAGCTATGCATCACAAGACCATCACAAGATTTGCAAGTTCCAAACAAACAATTCGAATTCCATGATGCCTGTCGTGCTTCACAAAACCCACATTAAGGTCACAGGTGCACAATTTCAATACAGATCGTTCAAAGTGTTTTCCATAATGTTCAATAAATCATTCATATTATACTCTTTGTTCTAAACCCTGATTAATACAAAAAACTTTCTAAGTTAACTCTAAGTTCAATCCAAGTTCATTGACTCCTAATATTTTTTAATGATTAATATTATCAACTTAACACTATACTATAATCTATAAGTTTACTTAAATGAGTTAGCTGTTAGTTACAGTATTATCCAATTATGATTTAACGTAATGCATTATAACTGAGCTAAAACTTATTCTTAAACTACCAAACTTTACTATAATTCATAAGAGTTTCATATGTCTAAACATTAATTTTTATATAATCTAATGATTGACCTTTAATACTATGCAATATCCTATTAAGTTAATAACTCATCATTAATTCTTTTATAAATCTTGTAGTAACTATGATATTTGAATAATGTAGCAAAAGGAAACAAAACAGCAAGCATAAATTTACGCAACTATGACTGTATATGAATATATTTTATCCTAACAAGTCACCTCTAAAAATCAAATAGTAACTGTCACACTCTTGAACAAGGAAATGCATGGCCGCCATGACAGTGGCCATGGGTTGAAGCAGACAGACTTTTGGTAATTAAGGAAACAAAATAAAACGTTCTGCCTGGCTAGGGGCAGGGCGATAAAACTATTATGGTAACTTAGTTTCTAATCTTAGCCCAAGGGGAAACTGCTTTCGGGAACAAGAGCTGACTAACCAGTCTACCAGGAAATAGAAGTTCAAAAATGCCTTGAAAAAGGAGAACAACTTAGAAAGACAGAGAAAAATAATTCTGCTGTGCACTTTCCATCAGGCATATTGATATTTACTTATAAGTTTTACTGCCATGTATGCACCCTGGTCACTAATCACACGCCAATATTATAGGTATAACTGATATCCTATGTCAGAGGTGATCTTCCAGATGGGCCTTTACACGCCTCAGTCATGTAGCTATAGATGTTGGCTCCCAACAATACCCACAAGCCAAATATCTCTGAAAATTGAGATGAGCTCGAAGTCTTGATTCTTGTTTATACCGCAGCAAGACGCCCTGAGAATTTTTTGGATTGTGGACTAGTGTATCACAGATTCCTTATTCTTCTTTAACAAGGGGCAGTGTAATGTCCTGTGTATGAGGACACCCATTTCCAAGAATCCTGATTGTAACCCTGATTCTTGTTTTGCCATTAGCAAGATGTCATGTAGATATTGTGTAAAAGAGGTTTCTTAGTTCTCCTTAGCTAGAGATCATGTAGATTTTGCATATGAGGAATGCTATTACCTATGTTCCAGCTTCTAAACCCTGATTCTTGTTTAGCCCGCAGCAGATGACCTGTCGACTTGGATTCCAAATTCAGTATATAAAAAGACAGATGCTCAGAAGTTTCCTAGTTTCGTGGATTCCATGATTCCTGCTTACCATTAAAAGTATGTAGTAAACATCTGGCAACTGCTAAACCATGTCCCTTCTAAAAATAAAAAGAAACATAGAAGGGGAAGGATTACAACGTTCACCTTAAAACCAGAGTCACATCCAGATTACTTATTTTTAGCAACACCTGTGCAGTTACCTGTATATGAGTTCTCCTGTTCACAGACACATGCGTCAAAAGCTTGATTCTTGTTTAGATCTTAGGAAGACTCCGTATATTTTTTCGGGGATTGAGAAAACGTCACCCACACTCCTTATTCTTTCTCAGGAAAAGTCAGTGCATTTGCCTGAATATGAGGATTTCATTTCCCTAGTTTATGCTTTAAAAACCCAAATTCCTGCTTAGCCCTTAGCAAGAAACCCTGAGGTTTTATTGGGATGGAGTACACGTGTAAACCAGATTCCTTATTCTCCTTTAGCAATAGACAGTGTAGTACCCTGTATATGAAGACTGGTATAACACTGATTCTTTTTCTTCCTTGGCAAGGGGCTGTATATTTTACTGTATATTAGGACTGTCATTAGATACATCCTGCTTCGAAACTCTGATTCTATTTAGAACTTTCCAAGATGCTCTGAAGATTTTTGGGATTAAGGACTCTTGTAACCTAGATTCCTTATACTTTCTTAGCAAAAGGTCATGTAGTTGCCTGTCAATAAGGACTCCATTTTCCAGATTCCTGCTCGAAAACACCATGATTCATGTTTAGTCCATAGAAAGATGACCTTAAACTTTTGTGGGATTGAGAAACCGAGTAACGCAGATTCCTTATTCTTACTTAGCAAAAGGCAGTGAAGTTTCCTTTATGTGAGGACTCCATTACCCAGATTCAAACTTCAAAAACCTGATTCGTGGTTACGTCTTAGGTATATGGCCTGTAGTTTTTGGGATTCAAGACTCATATAAGGAAAATTCCTTATAGTTCCTTAGCAATATGACGTGTAGTTTCCTGTAAAAGACGACCTCCATTACCCATCTTCCTGCTTCACTCTGCAGGATGCCAAGACAGTTTCTGGTGACTGAGAATTCCAGTTTTCTCGATATCAAGAACAAGACGTCCACATTTTTCTTTGGGAACTGGAATCCAAGATTCCTGGTTCCCCTTCACAAGACCTTCCCAAAATGTGGAATATTCCAAACCCAAATCCCCAATTCCTACCTGCCCACCCACAACAATTTTCTGTACTTTGAGGTCACATGAATCGAGGAATTTTGTACCAATATACCTTTTGATTCTGGGGAATCTGATTATGGTCGTAGATGGTCCAAGGAAACAAAACGATTTCTAGGGCCAAATCCTTGATTACAACTAACAAGAGGACCAGAAAGATCCTGAGGATCTGTAGTGACAGATTTAGCATATCCACGGAGCAAGTAGCTCTGAAAATGTAGGGAACTGGAAGCCCAGATTGCTGATTAAACCTTTTCAAGAGGCCCTGTAGATTTCGGAAAATGAGAGCACATTGAACCAGATTTCCTTTTAATCCCTAGTAAGATGCCCTGATTTTTCCTGTCGATTTGGATTCCAAATTCAATATATCAAAAGACAGATGCCCAGAAGGTTCACAGGTTCGTGCATTCCATGATTCCTGGTTACCATTAAAAGTATGTAGTAAACATTTGGCAAGTGCAAATCCCTTGTCCTGTCTCAAAATAAAAAGAGACACGGAAAGGAAAGTATTACAGTGTTCACCTTAAGACCAGAGTTGCATCCAAATATGGCAAGAAGATTCTTTTTGTTCTGTTATCTGGCCTTAGTTGTTCTGAGGATCCTAATGGACTTCGAGTTCCCAATATCATTTAAAACTTTTAAGAGGACCAGAATGTTGCTAGAGTCCTGAAATGACTGATTCATAATATCCAAATGGTAAATTACTCTGAAACATTTGGGGAGCTCGAAGATCTGTTTCTTTTTTGCTCCATAGCAGACAACTTGGGAATTTTTTGGATTGAGGGCGCGTACAACCATGATTCTTTTTTTTTACTTAATTGGAGTCCATGTCGTGTCCTGTAGGTGAGGACTCTCTTTCTCTTGATTCCTGTTTTGAAACACTGATACTTGTTTAGCCCTTAGTAAGATGTCTTGTGGATTTTTTGATAGAGGAACCGTGGAAAACAGATTTCTTCTCTTTTATTAGCAAGAGGTCAAGTGGTTTCCTGTATGTGAGGATTGTTTTACCCACATTCATGCCTCGAATCCCTGATTCTTCTTTAGCCATCAGCAAGATGCCCTGTAGATTTTCAGGACTGAGGACTCGTATAGCCCACATTACTTATTTTTAGCAACAGCCATGCAGTTACTTGTATATGAGTCCTCCTGTTCACAGATAAATTCGTCAAAAGCTTGATTCTTGTTTAGATCTTAGGAAGACGCCATATATTTTTTTAGGAGATTGAGAAAACATGTCACCCACATTCCTTTTCTTTCTTAGGAAAAATCAGTGCATTTGCCTGTATATGAGCATTTCACTTCCCTAGTTTATGCTTCAAAAAGCCAAATTCGTGTTTAGCCCTTAGCTAGAAACCCTGAAGTTTTATTGGGATGGAGGACACTTGTAAACCAGATTCCTCATCCTCCTTTAGCAATACATAGTGTAGTACCCTGTATATGAGGACTCCCATTTCGAGATTCCTACTCCCAAAACCTGAATGGTGGTTACCTCTTAGCAAGAAGGTCTGTATGTTTTTGGGATGGAGGCCTCGTTTAAACAAGATTCCTTATTCTTCCGTAGCAACAGGTCGTGTAGTGTTCTGTATATGAGGACTCCCATTACTTAAATTCCTGCTTCATTCTCAGCAAGACGCCAAGATATTTCCTGGTGACCTAGAATTCAAGTTACTAGGATGTCAAGAGAATGACTCTCACAAATATATTGAGTAATTGGAACCCAAGATTCCTGGTCTCTTTTCAAAAGACATACTAAAAATGTGGTGAGATAGAAGCCCAGATTGCTGATCAAACCTTATTAAGAGACTTTGTAGACTTAGGCAAATGAGAACTCCAAGAACCGGATTCCTTTTCCATTCTCAGCAACATGCCCTGAATTTCCCTGTCCATGGGGATTCCAAAACTCTGTGTACAAAAATGCAGTTGCCCACATGTTTCCTAGGAAGTGGAATCCATGGATCATGGTTACATTTTAATAATTCGTACTAAATATTTCGCAACTGCAAAACCCTCGGCCCCTCTCCAAATAAAGTACAAACGGAAATTTAAGGATTACCATGTTCATGTTAAGAGCAAAGTTACATCCAAATACCGCAAGATGATACTTTTTTCTGGGAAACTGGCCTTAATTGTTCTGAGGAGCTTAAGGGACTTGTAGTACCAGATACCCGATTACAACTCTCAAGAATACCAGAATGTTGATGGAGTCCTGAAATGACTGATTCTTAATACTCACAAGTCATATATCTCTGAAACATGAGACGAGCTCAATGCCTTGATTCTTGTTTATACCTTAGCAAGACACCCTGAAGATTCTTTATACTTCCTTAGCAATATGACGTGTAGTTTCCTGTATGTGATGACCTCCATTACCCAGCTTCCAGCTTCACTCTGCAGGATGCCGAGACAGTTCCTGGTGACCATGAATTCCAGTTTTGTGAATATCAAGAGAAAGACGTCCATAATGTTCTTTGGGAACTGGAATACAAGATTCCTGGTTCCCCTTCACAAGACCTCCCCAAATGTGGAATATTCTAAACCCAAAAGCCCAGTTCCTAACTGCTCACCCACAAGAATTTTCTGTATTTGAGGTCACCTGAATCGAGGAATTTTGTACCAATATACCTTTTGATTCTGGGGAATATGATTATGTTCGTAGATGGTCCCAGGAAACAAAAGGATTTCTACGGCCAAATCCATGATTACAACTAAAAGAGGACAAGAAAGATCCTGAGGATCTGTAATGACAGATTTAGTGTATCCACGGAGCAAGTAGCTGTGAAAATGTAGGGACCCAGAAGCCCAGATTGCTGATTAAACCTTATCAAGAGGCACTGTAAATTCCGGAATATGAGAACTACTAGAACCAGATTACCTTTTAATTCTCTGTAAGATGCCCTGATTTTTCCTGTCGATTTGGATTCCAAATTCAGTATATCCAAAGACAGATGCCCACAAGATTCCTAGGTTCGTTCATTCCATGATTCCTGGTTACCATTAAAAGTATGTAGTAAACATTTGGCAAGAGCAAAACCCTTGTCAGGTCTCAAAATAAAAAGAGACCCAGAAAGGGAAGTATTACAGGGTTCACCTAAGACCAG